>NC_136016.1:15324675-15419675 GCF_048128805.1 Centroberyx gerrardi
TAGTAATAACACACTGACAGCAACAAGCAGTTACTCTCCGGTGTTCTGTCCTTTGTTAGTTTCATAAAACTGTTTGGCTCTGAACATGAAATTAAACCACCATTTTAGTCAAAAAACTTTCACATACATCATTCAATCAAATATATCCACCAGCAAAACAATTTCATACAACTACAGGCAGCATGGGGCACCAATAATCAAGCTTGTGAGATGTTTTAACCACCAGAGAGTGTAACAGGTTGCTCTGGTCGGGGTTTTGTCGCAGCATATGTCATGAAGGAAGAGAGGGTGATTTATGTTATTTATGTAGAGAGGTGTTATGTTGACAGTTCATCATAGGTAATATTATTATGTTTTAGTCATTGAATATCATTGTTGTGTTCAATAGAGAAGGACAAAAGGCAATTGTGATGGTTTTATGGGTTTGTTTGTACATGACTGTGGTTAGACTGATATATTTATTTGCCAATATGTCAGCTGATATTGGCTTTTTATTAAATATTGGATATGGGACAGTTATGTGATCCACCTCCAGTATGATGGAGGAACAGATCATTGCCAACTCTATACCTTAAATCATAATGTTTTTCTATATTAATGCCTTCTTTCTGTTGAGTTCTTGATTGATAAAGCTGGTCCTTACAGCAGACTCTAAGGCGGAGAAGCAAAGAAGAGGCTGTGGCTGATGCTGTATCACTTTGACTGTGACCGTAACATTCTATTTTACAATCAATCAATATATTTGTATCAACAGGTGAGTTCATGGGTGACGTGGCTGGTGCTGACAGCGAGTTCCATGGAGGAGAAGAGAGAGGTTTTCTCCTACCTGGTCCATGTGGCTAAATGCTGCTGGAACATGGGGAATTATAACGCTGTCATGGAGTTCCTGGCTGGACTCAGGTTAGAAGGAACACACACACACACACACACTGATACTGCACACACAAGCATACACAGGTATACGCACATTCACGCACACACATGCTCATAGACACGCTCTCTCATGCACATACACATCTCTCTCACACACAACCACATTTGTTTTACTACACTTGCAGGTACCTTCCATTGACTTACATTCATTCTCTAACATTCATTCTCTACCACTAGTCACTAGTAACATTTATTCTCACCCTTACCTTTAACCTTAACCCAATCCTAATTCCTACTATGAACTCCCGGGTAGAAGTGAATGCCAACAAAATGTCAGTGTGGAGGATTTTTCTCATTTTTTAATTCTTCGTGAGACCTTTTGTTTCTTAATTGTGAAAGGGAAAAAAAACAAAACAGAAAGTCACGCATGCACACACACGCTCTCAAAAACATTAGGTTTTTTGCCAACTGACGTCTGCATTTTCCTCTGTCCTCCAGGTCCCGTAAGGTGCTGAAGATGTGGCAGTTTATGGACCAGTCGGACATCGAGACCATGAGAAGCCTGAAGGACGCCATGGCTCAGCACGAGTCTTCCTCCGAGTACAAGAAGGTCGTCACCAGAGCTCTCAATATCCCAGGATGCAAGGTGGGCTGCTGGGACATCGTTGGGAAATGTGATGGTCTAGTTTGCTGTGTGGTTTAGTCCTGAATTACCTCATGAGGTATTTACTGTATGCTATGGTTGCATGAAAAGCTTGTTTTTATCACTATTTCTTTAGGTTTTGTCACCCCAGGGCCTGTGAAACCCATTCAAAACTCATATATAGGTTCAATAATGCATGCATAATCAATCACTGTTTCTTCATTCCTGAAAACTGAACTTCTTGGAGATGTGGTAAAGGTAAAATAATGAGAATACTGTACCGGCAGCAGTAATGGGATGCATTATTCTCTCTCCTGTCCCTACGTCATAGGTGGTGCCGTTCTGCGGGGTTTTCCTGAAGGAGCTGAGTGACGCGCTGGACGGGACGGCGAGCATCATCAGCCTCAAGCCTCCTCTAGACAATACAGATGACTCACTGGAGGTAAACACTCACACACACACGCACATTCATACACACATACACATAGAAAAGCTAGTATTTTTAGACAATACAGATGACGCAGTAGAGGCAAGACATATGCACAAATTCACTCTCACTTAAGCTGTAAGAATATGCGATGTCTGGTTTGTTTACTTCCATCAGTCCTTATCTTGTCTGTCCCCCTCTCTCTAGTTTGTGTCTGACTATAGTGGACAGCACAACTTCCTGTCCCGGTCCGGTCCAGACGGTCTGCACGTCCCAGAGAAGGAGGCCACTGTCAGCAGTATCCTCCAGATTATCAGGTACAATCACACAGACAACTGCAGCCTGTTTAAAAAAACATATGGAATGAATGTTTCTGACCTGCTGTAATCTACTCTGTTCTCTACTTTACTGTATTCTCTCTCTGCTCCCCTCTCCTCTCCTCTCCTCTCCTCTCCTCTCCTCTCCTCTCCTCTCCTCCTCTCCTCTTCCTCTTCACTCCTCAGGTCCTGTAATCGTAGTTTGGAGGCAGAGGACCCTGATGACCCGTCCACCAGCCCCTCCTCTACCGGCCCGTCCCCAGCCTCCAGGAACAACTCCTTCAGGGACCGCAGCCGCAATCAGTCAGTACCCACTGTTTTCCTTTTTTTTTGTATTTATTTTTTATTCACACTTTATTTATTCCTAAAGGACAAAAAAATATATTTTTGCTTGGGATTCAGAGTCTTGCTCATGGACTGCAGCAGGGTGGATGTTTTCTGTCACGGGGTCTTGAACCCGGGGCGTCCAGCTGAAGGATGATCTCTATTTTTCATCACAAACTGGGCCTCCCCGCTGCCCAGGGAGGCCCGGGGTTATTTGATACAGTAGTGCAGAGTAGAAGGTGGGCTGTTGCACAAGTTGACTCCTCTTTTCTATCAATATCTTTTCTCTTGCTCTTGCTTTCACACTGTCTCTCTGTCTCTGTCTGTCTCTATCTCTCTCACTCTCTCACATTGACACACACACACACATTGCAAAAGCAAATGGGATCAGAGCGATCTAATTAGTTGCCTTTTCCCAAGAAAGGTGAATGTAATGATACAAGATAAAAAGGGATTAGCGTCTGTCTTCAAATTGCCTCCTGCCATTGACGCTACTATTGTCACAAACCTAACCTAATCTTGCCTCATCAGCTCCACGTCTGAGACATGAGAATTGGTGTTAAAGTGTAGAATTTTACACCTAAAAGTCAGCAACAGTTGTCTCCCGTTTCCTCATTCTGAATCCCCCATTCCATTATAGGGCCGCTATTGTGCCACTTTCCGTCTCTTATGGCACTTATGGCAGATTGGAAAGTTTCTATTATGTAGAGCCGTGACCCTACCAGCCAAAGGTCACTTTCCAAAATTGAGTTCTTTCTTTTCCTGTTCGTTCACAGACAATGACCCCAGGACAAAGTAAAAGAAAAGGGTGCATTGCGTACAGTCTCATATCAGAACTATGGGGACTGCCACGGCCCACGACGGCTTTCGAACTGTGGCCGCTCCAGACCTCACTCACACTGGCTGCATGGGTCTTGCTTTGGCACGGCTGGTCACTTGCTTTAGAATCAACACACAATTGAACTTCCTCTCCTACAAAAGGGTGGATGTACTAAGGGTGTTGGCATAGTGTTTTGTGTGTCTTACATTGTGGAACATGCTTATTTTAGCATATAAATGTGCGCCGCTGATGATACAAAATATCTATTTAAAGATTTAATGGAGTGGACTATTGCATCGTTGGTTCATAATCATAGTTAGCAGTAGAAAGGGTGTTTCTGGATATACCATGGCATTCTCCCTTGGTACAAATAAGATGACTGCAACATCACATAATCATTGTTTTGTACAAAGTGCATGAGAGTGAAAGTTTGATTGTTCAACACAGCTGCTACTACACTGTCCAGTGAAGCAATGACTTGTGTTTTAACAGGAATGCCTATGCTATCCGTTCAACAATATGATGTAAAGCCAGTGGTTTCCTTGGGCGGAAAGCTTTTAGAAATTTTTCTGGCATTTTCTGCACATTTTCCTGGTGTATGTAGTCTGTCACATCCCAGGTTTCTTTTTTTAGATACATTGTATTTACAACATAACTTCTGGGCCCAGATAAACTGGATGCTTAGCAAACCCCTATCTTGTTCTGGGTCATTCCAATTTTCTTTCATAAAGCACAACACAGGCACAAGATAATGGGTTTGTGAAGGAACATATTTTAAGATTGTTATTGCGATGAGGTGATGCTCAAATAAACACAGATAACAGGTTTAGTTTCCTGTCAGGACAGGAAGGAATAGAGATCTGGTAGTTCTCAGCGCACTGGTGGCTGGAAGTTAGACACAACGTTGTGTTGGAGCACTGGATTTATGGTAATTTTGCAGGGGTCATTTTGGGGTTGGCCTGTGATGTTGGTACAAATGTTGTGTTTCTCTGTGTTGCTAGACAGTTCTTGGACAGTTCAGGACTGAATTATGATGCCATGCTGGAGCTCTCAGCAGATAACAACCCACTTGGCGAGGGATATGGTGTTAATCTGTCTGTACTGGGATCTAGATAAACACTGGTTTTCTTGCTCAAGTGTTTTTAAAATGATTTTCTCTGTTCCTGACACCTTACTGGAACAAATATTTCCATCTAGGCTGATTGTTTTGGAAAGCAGCTGAGAACTAAAGTAACTTCCACTTTCAAGCTATCTTCCTGTTGCATCCTCTTGATTCTTGTTTTGTTTTTTTCTGTTCTTTTTTCTTTTCTTTTTGAAGACGTGGCTGACCTTTGTGTCCGCTCTTCATGTCTCTTACCCTTCCTCCCCTCCCTCTTTTCTCTCATTCTCCCTGCTCTAGTTCCCACTCTTTTAGGATGCCACCAGAATCAAACCGTGTCTTGTAAGTGGTTATAAGCGTTTTAGGAGTTTGGAGCTTACTCACTAATGTCTAGATGGTTTGAATTGTAGTAGTTTGATCTGTAGTCAAAGAATTTGCAATGACAAATGCATGATGCTTTTTGCTTGTTCAAACCCCTGCACTACAGCACAGAGTACTGTTTTTTTTATTGTGGTATATGTTAGATGCAGGTCATTTCTTTTCTTTCTTTTTTCAATTTTTGACTGCACCTCAATGCACTTTCTAAATAGTGATGCACTTGCTAAGTAAATGTTACTGTAGGTAGAGTCTCTGATGCATTTGTTTCCTCTTGATCTCATCTCTCATCTTTCTCCTTTTTCTCATCTTTTTCTCTCCTGCCTCCCACCTGTCTCTCCCTTTTCCTCCACTTCAACCCCCACTTCTTTTCCTCTGTCATCCTCCATCCTTTCTCCTGAACCCCACCCTCTGTCCATCTGTAGATTCACGGTAGGTGACCTGTCGGATTCAGAGAGTGACTTGTCATTGGAGCAGGTGGTGAAGGATGTGGAGTTTCAGGGGACTGAGGAGACCCACCGAGCTTTCAGCCACGGCACTGAGCTCATCCCCTGGTAGGACACACACACACACACACAGACACAAACACAGCCAGACAAGAGACTCCCACACACACACACACAGATAGTCACTCTTTGCTTTCTTCCGCCTAGGTACGTGTTGTCACTGCAGCCGGACGTGCACCAGTTCTTGCTGCAGGGGGCTACAGTCATCCACTACGACCAGGACAGCCACCTCACCGCCCGCTGCCTGCTGCGACTACAGCCCGACAACACAACACTCACCTGGGGTAAACAAGATAGAGAATGGAATAGAATAGAATATGACTTTTAGGTGACATAACACACCCTCTGGCAGCCATAGTGGAGGTCCACATCTCTTGGGCCATAGTGAAAAGCTGGTTGCGTTTCTAAATGAACAATGCCGTCTCATCAGAATTCAATAGACATCGATGGTTAATATCTGTGGTGTTTTTGACTGGGAACTGATCATTTCACCACTGATACATCTAATCAATAGATACAGTAACATCAATTTGTTAACTAGCTATATGTATCTGGTAAGCTACCATCAGTGTCTTGTTGTAAACACATCTGGTTCGCTCACTTGCTAACATATCGGGTAGAAGCTAAATTAGCCTGCTGGTTAATAAGCTAGCTAGCAAAGCCAAAAACCAAGTGTTTGTTCAGGTTAACTGAGCTGACTCTTCTCAAGCAAGTGTTTTGGAGTTGATACTATGACTAAAGACAAGACAATTACTTTGTTAATTTGGAAACAAATCTATCTTATCAGACTATTCAATATTACTTACAATATCACACCTACTGTACACCCACACCACCGCTATCTTTTTCAGGTTTCTCTACATTGAAGAACAGCCAGTTCTCCAATGTGCCTCCATGATGGCACTTACTGTGGTTGATAGATTTGTGACACAACTGCAAAGCCTTTATAGATAAAGCACCACACTAATAATTGAATAGATGTTATATAGGTAACTATAAAAATAAAGGACACCTTAGAGTAAATGAAGGATTTAAATTATATTGAAAGTAGGGTTCTGGTGGCTTGTGGTGATTCAGTACCCTGTGTAGCCCCTCTAAACTGGGGTTTGTATTATTCAGACAGTTGCCCGTAGTTTCAAATGATATAGTTTCATCCAACAGGTCAGTTTAACGGGTCAGCCATTGTGCTTCCCCGAAGATTACTTACAAGGAGTTGAAGATTGCTCTCACTGTTAAACGGTGAATGTGTTAAGATAAACTTAAAAGCACTGCCAAACACATTTCCTTTGTCATCAGGACATTTTAGACATTATGTATATGTTTATATATAGCAGATAAGCCCCATTTCCTATACCATTATTACTCTTTAAACATGTGGAAAATATGTGTATCTGTGATAGAAAAAATATTTCCTGTGCCATTATTACATTTTAAACATATTGTGAATGTGTTTATCCATGGTAGGTGAACCCCATTTCCTCTGTTAGAAACATATTTTAAAGTGGTTGTAAATGTGTACATCCGTGGCAAGCAACCCAGTTTCCTATGCCTTTATTACATTTTAAACATGTCGTAAATGTGTTGATTGATGGCAGGTAAGCCTCAGAGCGGAGGGGCTTCCCCCACTGAGCCTCCACTGGGACTGGGACAGACTGTGGTGGCAGGACTGGCAGAGGGCCTGCTGGACCTGGGAGTGGTGAAGGTTTGTAGATGAAATTACAGTATTAATCTAGTATCTACATTGCAAAAATATCCATTTTCAAAGGTCATTTTATCTAGTACAGAGTTTTAAATTCTTTTTTTTTTTTAGATAATTTCACATCTTCACATCATATCAACTTGTTTCAAGAGGTTTCTTGAATCAAGTGAGATTATTTTGATCCTAGTGGAGTGAGACAATCCATTTCAAGACGCTGTCATGTGTTGCTGGAAATTCGCCAAATTGCATTGGAAACCAGTGAAATTATTTGACAGCGGTAACATCAGGGATCTTTACATTGTTCAGCCTGGGTTCAAATGAAAGAGTTGGGTGACACACCTTATTCCTCTCATGTGGGGACTCAACACTACACTTCACATCACTGCAGATATCATTATATTTGATACTTTAAAGAGTAAAATGTCACCATGGCACCTTATAAATCGCATATGATGTTCTTTGGTCAAGTGTACCAATAATGCCTTGTGTTTGAGTATCATGTGGCATTCATGGGTTAGATTGTGCTCATGACATTGTATTTATTTGAATGTCCAGGCGGTGTTCCTGGGTCACCATGGAGTGGACGTCCACGCTGTGTGTTTGCAGAACAAGCTGAGCCAGATGACGGTGGAGGAGAACGGCCTCAGCCTCCTCTATGGTCTCAGTACCACCGACAACAGGTTCGTTACCACCAGAGCCTGCTTTGAAATACATTTTATATCCCTCATTACAACTTGGATACTTCCTTTATTTAATGGCTATCTGTAGTTTTTGAATGTTTGCAAAACACTGGAGGGATTGCCTTGTAATTTAACACTGATTTCAAGTGTTCTACTTACTTCTACCCATAGGCTGCTGCACTTTGTGGCGCCCAATCACACAGCACGAGTGCTCCACAAGGGCCTATCAGAGCTGGTGAATGCAACCAGGAAGCTGAAGAGGTTTCCTGACCAAAGGTTGCAATGGCTGAGGAGGCAGTATGTCAGTCTGTATCAGGTAAACTGTGAATTGGATGTGTTTTTGACAGTCCCTTGCTTTCACACACACCTTTTTTCTGTCACTGGCTGAATTAAACCAAATGCATACTTGGAGGGATTCAAAATTCAAAATGACCCAAAGAGCTGCAGGAACAAGTGAAAGATATAATTCTTAATGATTAAATAAACATAGTAAAACTAGAAGGGCACTCGGAGAGCGCAGACCTCCGCCAAGGTTCGTGCTATTATTGCTTGTTCGTGAGTCGGATCCGGATCCGCTCCAAAATTTAATGGGTTCTTCCTTGGCCCGTGCTACACCCTTCCACAAAGTTTCATGAAAATCAGGCCAGTAGTTTTTCCGTAATCCTGCTAACAGACAAACAAACGGCACCGAAAACATAACCTCCTTGGCGGAGGTAAGAATATTAAACATATGAAGATGTGAAAATCTAATATTTTCTTCTATGTAGTACAAAATGGTTTAAATCAGTGGCCTTCAACTAAATTTCTTCTGTTTATATCTGCATGTTTGCCTTCCTGCCTTTCTGCCTGTAATGCTTTGTGTGTGTGTGTGTGTGTGTGTGTGTGTGTGTTTGTCTCTGCTAGGAGGAAGCCAGGTACGAAGGCCCTACGCTCGCCCAGGCCATTGAGCTGTTTGGCGGGCGGCGGTGGAACATGGGAACGGGCGGGGTGGAGAAACCTGCCGGCCAGAAGAACAGCCCTCTGGGTAACGATAAGACCAAGAAGAAGAAGAAGGTCCTTGTCAGGGTCAGTACATACCAAGTTCTCCTTCTGCTATTTACTACAAAAGATGCAACTTTCAAAGCAGTTGAGGATTCAGTAGATCAACCTTGGGTCCACTTTGTTATTCAAACCATACTCAAACCAGCCAGCCCACACAGATTTAGCTTCTGATCCTGACTAGTTACTCATTACCACTACCGTGTGTGTGCTTTACCCCGCAACACAGGGAGACAGTGGGGATGCCACAGATGACGAGATGGTTTCCAGGAAAACACGGAGCTGTAAGGAGGGACTGTATCGGAACGGACCAGAGTCTGACAGCATAGACCAGGAAGAGCCAGGTGAGACTTTCAGGAATCAGATAAATTCACGGAAAAATAACCTAAATCTAGGTTAAATCTATAGATGATCTATTATGCTAAGTAAGGGTGTAGCGAGATTATTACACCTATGTTCAATGGATGTCTGTGTAGCTCACTTCATAGCCAAGAAAAGGTGTTGAAAACGCACCCTGTCATTATAAACTTCATCATAAACTCATTCAATGTGTTAATTTGAAGAAAAAGTTACACATGGCCTAAAAAGTTTAACACTCTCTTCCCTGTATTGTCTACGTATTTTATGTTTATTTACTCTCAGTCTTGTTTCCCTCCATAGAGGACAGCTTCCCTGGACCGTTCTCCCTCTCAGCCAATAGGAGCCCTGGATTGCTGGCCTCTTCCTCCTCCTCCTCTTCTTCCTCCAGCATGGCGAGCTCCAACCCATCCCGCCCACAATCCTCTCCCATCCTATCGGGAAGTTCCAAGACACAGCCGGGGTATGTGTAAGATGAGCTTTTTCCATTTTCATTCAGGGTAAAAGCCATTTCACAGAAGAGCGGCCTTTTCTAATGTGTCAGTGGCAGTAGGAACTCTTTATATTTTGCCTCTCCTTTGTGTGTTGCAGTGCGTGGAGCAGCAGGTCGTGGCACGGTCGAGGGAAAGGCTGCTTCAAAGGCTTCCAGAATCTCATGATCTCGGACAGCACCATGAGCTTCATTGAGTTCGTTGAGCTCTTCAAGTCATTCAGGTAGATACGATACATTTTTCCACTTTGGAGATCCTGTTTTGTTTTTTTAACATACTTGCTGCACTGCTACTCCAGTTTTAGGAGGCAGTAGGCTGTTGGTCAGAGAGGTGGGCTTGGTTCGAAAGGGAATATGTGTAACAATATGAATGTGAAGCAGGCTGTTCAGTCTATATTTCAAAGTCTTCCAACCGAAGCGGAATTCAAATGGCAGCTTGGCAGGCTCCATTCAAAGTTTTAAAATCTTAATAAATATTTCTCAGTGTTATCTAGCCAAACTAAAACCTGGCATAAACAATTTTTTTCTGAAATATTTAATCATCGTCATTCAGTAAAGCTGGGATTGGCCTTGAAAAGCAATAGGATATATACTGGATTTTGGATATGTATGCTAATTTCTCATGTTTTACCATCTCACTCGCTCTTATTATATAATTTTTGTGTTCTTATCAACAGCAGACTTGCTGGGCTACAAGCAGTGTGATAAAACAAATTCAACAAATGCTCCTCAAGGTTATCGCGCTTAAGACATTTTTCCAAAGGTTCATTTTCTGTATAATTTCCAGCTTCTATAATGTTAAATCATGTAAAACGGAAGAGAGCTTAGCAGTGCTTTGCCTTGATAAGCAATGGATATTGTTTTGCAATGATAAGCAATGGATTGTTTTCATTCTTCCTACATTTCTTACATTGTATCCTCTCATCCGCTGCTGTTGTATTGTCGTTCCTGGTAGATCCCTTTTTAATTGCACACTTGCTAAGCTACAGCTATGCAGAGAAAATTTAACTACTTCAGCAGATCAGTCTTTCAAAGTTCCTGCTTTACTTCCTAAAGACACTTGCTGAAGTGTATTACTACCATATTTAGTCATCTCTTAAACTTAGACAGTTCCAAGGGCTCTCCGATGGGTAAGGAATGTGTGGATTATGACAATTTGAATCTCAAGCATCAGTTTGTATCCACCAGCAGTTTTAATCCAATCACAAGAGAAGCCCTTTGTGACTAAATCAATCAATCAATCTGGCCATTTCATACCCCGTCCTTTACCCAACCCACACTAAAAAGCATATCAACAGGAGCCTGGTTATGTATAACTAAACAAGTGATTCTCTGAAACACTCCTGAACTTTAACTTGAAAAAGTCTAGGATACAGAAAGGAGTACACACCACTGACAACAATAATAATAATAATAATAATTAACTTTATTTCTATAGCACTTTTAATAAAGCAACTGCTGGTGTCAAAAACAAGATGCTTATTTGAATGCTGTGATCTCTAAATGAAACAAGGTGGATTTATCGTACCCTCTCTGTGTTTCCTCCCCAGTATCCGCAGTAGGAAGGACCTGAAGGAGTTGTTTGACACCTTCGCCGTCCCCTGCAGTCGCTCCAGTCCAGAGTCGGCTCCTCTCTACACCAACCTCAGGATAGACGACAAGGACACAGGACTACAGCCAGACCTTGGTACAAGCACACACATTTACATTCGTGCATATAGAGACAGACATGCACATAGACAGATTCCCACGCATGAACACACACAGGTTTACACGCATCACACATACATGCAACACACGCTCATATAAAGTGCTATTCAATCTCATTTATTCCATATCTCTATATTTCTCCCTCTCTTTCTCTCTCTCTCTCTCTCCTCCAGACTTATTAACCCGTAACGGTTCAGATTTGGGTCTCTTCATCCGGACGAGGCAGCAGATGTCCGACAACCAGAAGCAGATCTCGGACGCCATCGCCGCGGCCAGCATCGTGACCAACGGGACCGGGGTGGAGAACGCGTCACTAGGCGTCTTGGGATTGGCCATCCCCCAGCTCAACGACTTCCTGGTCAACTGTCAGAGAGAACACCTCAGCTACGATGAGATTCTCAGCATTATACAGGTAGGGGCTGGATAGATTACTGGAAGGAGGGAGAGAGGACAAGGGAGCTGGATGGAAGGATGGAGGGAATGGATGGATGAATGCAAGGAAGAGGGGAGGTAGAGAGCATGTGAGGTAGGAGATTGTCTCTATTTGACAGGTAGGTTAGTAAAACGAGGGAGCAAGGGAAGGAAAAGTGGACAGAGATATTGTCTCATATTTTAAAATTGTGATGTATTTATTTTCATCTTTATTCATGCTTTTTGTTGTTTTGTGAAGCACTGTTTTATTGTTAAAAGCTCTAATAAATGCATTTGACCTGAACTGGGTGGATAGACGGATGGAGAGGAAGGAGGTCATGAAGGTAGGGAGGGAGAGAAGGATGAATAAATGATATAGTAGTTGATATAAATGAGTGTACTGATGAATAGATGATAGATGGGTAGACTAGAGGATGCAAGGAACCTGAGACACAAGGAAGGACAAAAGGGCAGTTGATCTATAATGTTGATGAATTGTTTTCTCTTTGTGTTTCTCTTGCAGAAATTTGAGCCCTCATCAAGCATGCGACAAATGGGTTGGATGTCATTTGAAGGCTTTGCAAGGTATAGTAATAATAACAACTGTCATCATCACCCCTTTCAAAACAAAGTGCTAATATTAAAAGTATACACAAATCAGTGTCAAACAATATCAAACATTTATTAAATGTAGAAATATTACAAAAAATACAGTTGGTATATATTCATGTCTACACTGAAACAGATCAACAGAATTAAATAATATACTGACTCAGTAACTCATATCAAACACATACATATACGTACATACATATCACAAAACATCAATAAATATTAAAGGCAAGTTTATGTATGTTTTCATAAGAAACTTAAAAGAAGGAACAGAATTGCCTGGCTTAATTGCTATACATTGCTCTAGTATGTGTAAAGGTTTTGATAAACATTTTTAGCAAAATCAGTGTGTTCTCCATAAACAAACATGCATATTCAGGTATTCAGTTACCAGGTTGCGTGTGAATCATGAGGTAGCAACTGCACCCCTCTCTTGCAGCTAGTGTTTAAACACTTCTTGATGTAACATATAATGAAAGTTACCTTTTTTTCTGATCTAAAAGTGACCTTTCACAATCTAGATGGATGGATGGAATAATGGGTAGAGTTATAGGCTGATTGCTTGATCCCATGGTGAGGCTGCCATCAGTGCAGTTCCATCTTGGTTGATCTACACTCTAACCATTCATCTTCCCTTCCCAGGTACCTGATGGACAAGGAGAACTTTGCATCCCGTAACGAGGAGTCCCAGATGAACCCGGAGGAGCTGCAGTACCCTCTGTCCTACTACTACATCGAGTCCTCTCACAACACCTATCTGACTGGACACCAGCTGAAAGGAGAGTCCTCTGTTGAGCTATACAGTCAGGTGAGGCAGTCAGTCACTCATTCAGACAATCAAGTAGTCCACCACCCTTTTTTTTTCCAGTATTTCAGACTTTTTTTGACACACGACTCCAATTTCTTTCCTGAAAACATCTCAGAGTGTTGTTGTCTTATTATGGGTTGTCATGGTTGCCTAGGTGCTGCTGCAAGGCTGTAGGAGCGTTGAGTTGGACTGTTGGGATGGAGACGACGGCATGCCAGTTATCTACCATGGACACACCCTCACCACCAAGATACCCTTCAAGGTCAGAAACAGGATGAGAAAAGTTTCATTCAGAAATGAGATATCCACTGATTGGGAAAAACAAGCAAAACAACTAGGACTACTGTTTCAGAATCAATTTGTCTTTAAGGTCACTACAGTATGAATCAAATGAACAGCCGACATAGAGGTTGAAATATCTGAGTTTTTGAAATATTGACTTAAGAATGTCAGGCAGCAAAATGTTGCTACTTCATAAAACACACATATCATTGCAGCCTTGATAACTTTCGTTCGAGGTCTGCGCGGTATACGACTGTGACTATACAGTACACACCAACATCAAACATTTCCACTCTCTCCCCATGGAATAATTCACCTTAGTCCCAACACTAATTTCATTGGTTTAATAAACCAAACAAATCACATCAACCTACTTCCATTCACCAGCCATGGTTGCCCTGGAGGGTCATATTGCTATTATTTATTTTATGTAATCAGAGTTTGGACAAAATAGAGCCCTAGAACACCTGTATTTTATTTTATGCTGTATCTAGATACTTTTTCAGTGAATCTCATTAGTATTGGTTTCAATGGAGAGTTTTAGTGTCACATATTTGACTTATAATGCTGTTTCAAAAGAATTTAAATATTGGTATCTGGATTTAGTGTCACACAGTCTAAATATTGTTTCCACTCAGCAAGAAATATTTCTGAGGGAAGCTTTGGTGTGACGCACCTAATATCGGATGCATCTCATCTTAAATTTATGTGAAAGCATCTATCCCATGAAGCTCTTTTATCCCGTGATTCTCTAGGATGTGGTGGAAGCAATCAACCGCTCTGCATTTGTCAATTCTGACATGCCGGTCATGCTGTCCATAGAGAACCACTGCTCCCTTCCTCAGCAACGCAAGATGGCCGAGATCTTCAAGGTAGGACAGTGACTGTGTCTGAAATCAGACACTGCATACTACCGACTAGGTAGTGCACAGTATCAACACATTAAACTCAACATATAATGCAACTTCAACATCTGTAGTCATGCATGTAGTTTTCCAGTTTTGGTTAATTTGTCTGTAATTTTACTGGTATTTAATTTAAAAAAAAATCTGAGCTAGTACACTCAAAATCTACACAGACACAGACAGTTTATTTTTTGTGCTAAATCCCAGTGTGTGTAAAATGACTTTGGTGACAATCAGATACAATGTGAAACTCCATTTCAGTCGCATTACACATCCCATTATGCCACCTCATAAGCATTTTAAAGAGCCATTTAAATTCACACACAGAGTCCATAATCCTGATTAGGATTCTGCCTCCATTTTGGTTATAATCCCAGAGGAACATTGATTTATAGCAGGAAAAGCCAAAACAGTGAAATACTTGAATACAGGAGTGAAATACTTTACAGTTAGTTTAGGGAAGGGCTTCATATTCATGCAATTACAAACACGCAACACGTAAGGAGGATAGAGCACTACTCATTCATTTTCCTTGCCTAGATTTTCTCAGCTGCTTTGGGCATTTCAACTGGCAGCCTTCCAATCACAAGCTTTCTATCTTCAGGCTACCACTGTCCCCCTTTTTTAAAGTTTCACTGGCCAAGTACATCTGGGCACGACTGATGCATCATGGAATATCATTGTTCTTTCATCTCACAAAACTTCCCAGCATTCCTTCCTCCTTGGAGATTGACTTCTGAGTGCTCCGATAAAGAAAAGTCTTTCATGTTCAGAAAGTTTTCCTTCTCTATCTTGGGTATTCCTCTGGCCGGCTTACATCACCGTGGGCTTGTTTATTTGTTGTGTTGTTTTGTTTTGATAAAGACATTTTCATTTTCCCCAGTTGAGGATTCCTCTGATGCTTTTTACTGCAGTGTATGAACTTAGTTGACTCTCCTCTCCTCTCTCCTCTCACATGACATTGCCTTAACGTTCTGGGCTGTACCCCCGCACTCTTAAAGCCTCATTTCTTGATGTCTGTCCATCATGTTTGGTATGTTTGTTTACCAGACGGTGTTCGGGGAACGTCTGGTGACGCGTTTCCTCTTTGAGAGTGACTTCAGCGATGACCCCCTCCTGCCGTCGCCACTGCAGCTGCGTGGGAGGATCCTCCTCAAGAACAAGAAGCTCAAAGCCCACCAGGCACCTGTAGACATACTCAAACAGAAGGTTGGAAGGGGAGAGAGACATACTGTACACACACACACACACACACATGAACATGCACATATATTAAACACATGCCATCCTTTTAAGTGCCTGGAATATTTAGTATGGGGTGGGGATCACATCCTTAACCTTTGCTGTGTTAGAGCCATGCTCTACTGATTGATGACAACATACAGTATATATATTTTCAAATAGAAAGTCAATATGAGACACGTGTATGCACTTGTGATCATTAGTGCACACTCACACATAACAGACATTGGCTAGTGTGCTCACATGCACACACATACACACCACACCATTCTCAGTTATATAGAAAGGATAAAATAAAGTGCTGCAATATATACACACTCATTTTTCTGCAGTTAATAAGTCAAATGTTTACATATAGTGGATAGACATGGATAAAGCTGCAGATATATCTCTGTAAATATTAGTCCTTCTTAGACACACCCTTATTCACATGCACTTTCTCTCACTTTCTAGCATATGCTCTTTCTCTCACATTCTCCGCATCACTGTATCCGTCATTCGCGTTCCTTCACAGGCTCACCAGCTGGCCCACATGCAGGCCCAGGCTAGCAACGGGTCACCGGGGGTTACTTCACCTGGCAACCATGCCAACGAGGAGGAGGAGGAGGAGGAAGACGAGTATGACTATGACTATGAGTCTCTGTCAGACGGTAAGGAGCACTGCAGTAGCTCTACCAGTTCGGGTTACCACTGTGTTTGTCAAGACCGCAACATATAAATCAAAGAAACTGGGTGAACTGGAATTAATGGGCTCCTGAAACATTTGTTCCCCTGTTGACAAAGACGTGCTTTTATTTTGGTAAACGGTGGTAGTACACTAAAAAAGCAAACCTTACAGATCTACAGAATTTCTATGGCTTTTCAGTCAAAAATACCACATAAATTAAAGAAATGTGTTTAGATTCTGGTATGAAATACATAGTATAACTGGAGAACCAATCTCACTGGTTGCTTACACTTCACCACAGAAGTTGCTGAATCTAGTTGAAGTCAACAGGACTCTTTTATCTTGTTTATTTAATCATTTAATAGGAACCTAACAGGTACAATTTCCTTTCACATCTTTATTCTTTCCCTCTCCTTTTAACACCAAAGTCAAATCTCTCTATAAGTTCTGTTGTATCTCTCTTCTCACTCCCTTCCTCTCCTCTTTTATCTTGCCTGTTTCCTATTTAGCTGATGTCCTCACAGCATCTACTGCCTCCTATGGCCTGGAAGGTAAATGCACGGCTCTGATGCACCTCGCTGTGGACCGGTGTTTCCCTATAAGTTTGTATAGCAGTGGTAGTTGGGAGTAATTGTGTTTTTGGTTTCAAGTCGGTCCCTGATTTAGTCCCGGTTTTGCTTCTTGAACAAGTTACAGCATTTAAAAAGTCCCTATTTGGATACTTAAAAGTGCCAATTTTAGACATTGACCTTTTGAGTTTTTAGGGGAAAATTAATTTCACATCTTCTCTAGCAGTGGTGCATATTTCCTTACTTTGGTGGCCTACCACTGCTGAATAAGTATAGGGGAAACACTGGTGTGTACACTTGCGCTAGTGATCTGCATCTATGCTGGATTGCAGCTACTAATTCTTCTCTACGCCTATGTAATATCTGCTAACTTTGTGCTGTGTGTATGGGCAATACCAGGTCATGATCTATCATGTGGTAACCACCGGTTCAAAATTTCAGAAGATACAGATTCTTGATTTTCTTTGTTTAATACAAACATTAGAATCCAGTAATAAAATCCAACTGATATTAAAAATTGTCCAAGAAGTCCTGGTGTCTCAGCAGACTGAGGACCAAACCATGCTTTAACAACATTGTGCGTTTGAACTGATGCCCTATGTTGCATGTCATCCTCCCTCTCTTTCCACTGTTTCTAATAAAATCAGAAAATCCTTCAAAATAATCTTACAAAAGAGTCCTAAAAATGTAGGATCAAGAATCTGTCTCCTCCTGGATTTTGAGAAGCATCGCTTCAGATGTTGAGGAGAGTTTCACTCTTGTCACTGAAGACTGAATCCAGACTTGGCTCACACCCAACTGCTGTATGGCGTTTAAGTCCTGCCACTCTATTCCCTTATCTAATTTACTCTCATCAGTAAGGGTCTGAAAATGTGAATAGGGTGCTATCCAAACATGTTTACGGCCACTGGATTGCTGAAAATGAATGGTAAACAACATATGGAGTGTGTGTTACGATGTTGATTTGTTTTCTCACCACTGTGTAATTGCAATAATATGGCAAGAGTTAGTAGTCATGCCCCCCCAAACCTCCATATTGCAACAGCTCTACAATTTGTGCTTGTGCGGTGTGTCCATGGAAGTGACTGTGTCCACATGCAGTCTGTGTGTCCGTCGTCCAAAGTTAACTTTATTCCAAATGAAATTTCCTCACTGTGAACACCTGAACTGAGTTTAGAGTAACCTGGCTGTTGTTGATTTTATAGAAACTGTGATGTGAGCTTGTGCTGTGTGTATCTTTGTGTTTGGTCTTTCTCCTATTTGTTACTCTGCAAGCTTGATTGCTTTCGACCAAAGGGTAAAAAGTTTTTGACCAGAGTTGATTTGATACAGATGTATCCATTGTAATGCTGCTTTTACATCGTTTCTGCCTCAACTGCTACACTGTTCACCAACCCCAAGAGGAACTGTTTAGAAAATCCTGCTATATAAATGCAGGGTAGAGGCAAGGCGGGAGGGACTTCTACATTGTCTACCACTATAAACTGGCATGAAACATACATAATTATGAATGACAGCAAAATCAAATGTGTGCAAAAATAGAAAGGTCAGAAAGTGGATATTTTTGTTCATTTTGGTTAATGTTTTAACAATACAATGTCTGCAAGCATGCTTTCTCTTTTTCACACACACAGAGGGATATTCTTTACAGTAAACACTTCACCTCCCTTCCTCCTCCCCTCCTTACTGTATTTGTCTGTGACCTCGCCAGTGGCTGGGCAGGCTCATCAGGGAAGCAAAACAAAGCCATCTGGTTTCTCAGGCCCTGCGCTGCCCCCACACTAAACAACAGACCAGGGGAAACTACCCCGTCCCAGTCCCAGCACAGCTCTCTCCTAATCCCTTTGCCCTCTGCTTGTCCCCGTATTTTGCCCGTCGGACAAAGCTACCAGTCACAGGCGTTTAAAAAAGCCCCCCGCTCTCATTTAACCTTCATAATCTGGTTCAACTCTGCTCCAGATCAATTTAAACCTTCCAGTCAGTTAGAGAGACTTCCTGCCTGTATGTGTTGCACCTCACCCCTGAGTGCAGTCTCAATTTTGCCATACATGTTTAGTAGTCAGCATCAGTTGGCTAGTAAGTACAAACTTACTTCTCTGGCTACTATCTAGAGCATGAGATTCAGGGTCAAATCAATAAACCGTGTTCTCAGGAAGAGATTCCAAATGTCAGGAATTCAACAACTATTCTGTGGTAAAAATGCTTCTGTATTTCAAAGCTGATACATGTCTGCTTTTAGTTTTGGCTGTGATGAATGTGTGGGAGGAATTTGCAAAGGGAAAAACTCCCCTACTGTTGCTCCTGTTTACAGTTGACAGACATTGCCTTGAGTTGCTGAGAGGAGGGGCTGCTGTTGGCTTTCGCTTGGGAACGTGCTCGCTCGCTTTGCAAGCAGTCAGGGACATGGATTCCACTAATCACAGAAAAATGTTCATAGTTTCCCTTTATAATCATTCTTTGATTGTTCCATCCTGCTCAGAGATTCGCTCCTATTTGAGATGTGATTTAGACAAACTAGCATTACAAAATAAAAGTCCTCTGAAAGAAATATTGAAAATCTGAAAGAACCGCAGGACTATTGTGTAGAGTTTTAGGGTTCATCCTCTTATGTGGAAATTACAAACTCATCTTTCACTATAACAGCATATTCATTGCACCATCTTACAGGCCAGCACCAAAATATAGTTTAACATGGTGTCAAATGTTTGAATTGTTAGAAGTTCATTTAGTTTGTCAGACACGTAAAAAGCTTCAGTAAAAACAAAGGGGAAAGTGTAAATCATTAACCCGTAGATAAATCAATGCAACTCTTAACTCTAAATACAATTAATTTACACATATTTTTCAGCCGCTATTTATTTAACCTTTATTCATGCGGGGGAAGGTTGCTAAGGATGGATGCTCTCTCTCAGCGACACCCTGCTACACACTCATACAGTTCTACATATTCACACCATGTTCCTCTACTGTTGGCCATTGAGCAGGTTATTGCGCAACTTAACACAGATCTGCGATGTTGGTTCGTCTGAATCCCAGGTATTCGCTGGTTCTTTCTCTAATTTATTGTTTCATCTGTATAGATAACATCCTGGATGACAAGCCAGAGGGGAAGAGCTCAGCAGACAAGGAAGAGCAACCTGCTGATGAGATGCCCAAGAGGATGAAGAAGTCTGACAGTACCACGCAGAGCAAAGGAAAGGTAGGAAACTATTAAACTGACCTGAAACTGCCCCAAACTGCAGCACTGAATATATTTTACATTTACATTGTAGTTATTTAACAATTTACAGCGAGGGAGAAGGTAGCGGTTCAGTGTCTAGCTCAAGGGCACTTTGACAGGATACATGTCTGGTCTTGGACCTTTTAGTCGATTGTTTTGGTTTTGTTTGCCTGTTAACATTGCAAAGTTATTAAATTCTTACCATTTTACAGTCTGATTACCGCAGAGGCCTCAAATATGTGGAAGTCAACAGAGATATTATCGTGATAAGATAAAAAAAAATATTAAATAAATGTTTAGATTTCATTTGCTGATGATCTAAAAATATGTCATTTGGATAGGAGTCTGGGGCGGTGAGTGTCTGCCCCTGCTAGTGTTTTTGCCCACTTCTCCTATCCTATTCCTGTGTATCTGTGGAGTTCAACCCCTGATCTGGTTACGATGTTACTGTCTCCTTGACCAAAATGTTCTGATGTTCTGTGTCTACCTGCGTCTCTAGGTGTTCGACATGGAGCTGGGCGAGGAGTTTTACCTCCCACAGAACAAGAAGGAGAGTCGACAGATCGCCCAGGAGCTGTCTGACCTCATCATCTACTGCCAGGCTGTCAAATTCCCTGGTAAGGAATCTCTCTCTATCTCTGTCTCTCTCTCTGTCTCTCTCTCTCTCTCTCTCTCTTTATCAACACATTCACAGATTTCCGGGAACCTCTCCTTACAGTGCTGGATTCTTTTTCACATTATTTGCAGTGACAAGTTCACGCTGTTATGTGTAATCTTTCAACAAAAGAGCACTTTGCTGCTTTTCAATGCTCACATAGGGGCCACATGATCAGCATGGGTTAAACATGAATCTTATTGGGTTATGGCCCAATAAAAAAAGAGGTTCTCGGTGGAAAGTGGCTTATTCTTCATCAAAATCTGTTATCTACTTTCTTCCATCTTGTCCCACACGTAACTACTCTCATGTTAAATTTTAAGTCAAACCTCTCTCCATCGTTTCCACTTTTTCATCACATGACATTTAATATCCCTAGGCTGCGTTACACTCCATTCCTCTCCCACACAGGACACCCACTAAGATGATGACATCCTTCACTCCCCATGGGAAAGACATAGTTCCTTTTCTTGTGCTGTTAGTCCTGTGACAGCACTATAGAAGTAGGGTTGTTATATACTGTACATTAAGAAAATGTTTCTCAAAATGTGGGTCAGGGCCCAATGGTAGGTCATGGACAAATGAAAATGCCCCCTCCGAAGAAACTGATTATTTGAAGCAGCTCAGGATGTTTGACTCTGCGCTTCTCCTACACTTATAAAAGTTCTTGTATTTCCATTTTATTGGAATCCATCTTAATCCCTTATCCCAAATGTTCTATTTCTCCCCTTAAATATCATCCTCTTATCTCTGCTCTTTCCCTCCCTCAAATATCCTCTTCTCTTCTGGTCTGGTCTGCTCTTTTCTTTACATGACATCTGCCCTTATAAACCCGCTTGTGTTTCCACTTGTATTTTATTTGTTTACCGTTTCCAGGGACCTGAGATCTGAGAAAGAGAGAGCAGGGCAGATGAGGGACAAGAGAGAGAGAGAGATAGGGAGAGATAGAGAGGAAGTTAGAGGGTAAGCTGGAGGGAAGGAGGGAGAGATGAGGCGGGAGAAGAGACAGATGGAGAAGGAAAGACAGGGAGGGAGGGAGAGAGAAAGACAGAGAAGAGACAGAGAATGAGAGAAATCTAGAGATAAACAGTATTTAAAGGTGCAACATGTAGCATTTTAACATTGATCTTTTTGAGACATTAGTATAATTACTAATTATATTAATAACAATAATAACATCAATAACAGTAAACAAACAAGACTATCAACGGGAACATTGGCAGCCTCTACAGCCTCTCTGTGCTGCATTTTACATCGTGTGCCACGGATTTTAATGATAAATCTGCTGGCTTGCTTTATGGCACAAAACAGGAACTAGTTATCAAGGGCTGCTTTCAGCTCTTCTTCTCCTTCTTGCTCTTGAAAACAAATGGAGTGACACCAGGGAGGAGGAGGGGAGTCAAGTAGCAACATCCTCTTTGTAACAGAAAGTAAAAAGGGTTTATGGGAAATTTGATCTTCATTTTGAAAAACACAAAGTGCTGCATGTAACACGTTTAATTACACAGTGGAATAAATCAGCAGCTATAAATTGATGCCCAAATGAAAATCAGGTGCACAGCTTCCACAACAGAAGACAAAAGCAACCATGAACTGATGAAGGGAGGAAGGAGGAGAAACTGGGAGGAAGAGAGAGACAGACACACTTAGAGAAAATACCCTGGTGATGTCATTGCTGTCTCTGGTCTGTGTGCCATAAATATTGCATACTGACCTCTCTCTATCTCTCCCTGTCTGTTGTGCGTGTGTGTGTGTGTGTGTGTGTGTGTGTGTGTGTGTGTGTGGGAACCCAGGCCTGTCCACGCTGTCTCCGGCCGGCTCGGGCAGGGGGAAGGACCGGGGGAAGAGCCGGAAGTCCATATTTGGCACGGCTCCCGCTCGCTCCAGCACACCAGGGGAGGCCGCGACCCAGAGCCGCGCCCCTGGGAAAGGTACGCAGGGCCACCGGGTGGTGTGTGTTTGTAAGAGTGTGTGTGTGTGTGTGTGTATGTGTGTGTGTGAGAGAATGAGAAAAATCAGACTGTAGCGTGGGTGTGTGTTTGAGAGAGAATGTGTCTGTGAGCGAGAGAAGGTATAACTGTGAATGTGAGGAATGAGTGAGTGTGTGAGGGTGGGTGTGTGGGTGAGTGTGTGTGTGTGTGGGGGTGGGCGGGTGGTTGGGTGTGTTGTGCGCACATGTGCACAAATACAATCCATGTGTGTATTTTGTATTGGAAAAGAGGCCCAGACAGGACACCCACTTAGACCTTGACATCCCTGACTCCCCCATGGGAAAAATACAGTTAACATTTCCACTCTTCAAATGGCGATCTCCCACTGTTAGTCCTGGGACAGCGTGGTCCGACAGTGTGCATTAAGTGCTTCTCAAAATCTTTATTTGGGACCCAAAGCTAAAGATTAAAATAGTTCCCCGACTTAATGTGGAGAAATTGATTATATAAGCTGCTGAGGAACTCTTGAGTCTCCTGAGTCTCTCTCGACTCAGAAAACCACACCATAAGAAAGGTTATTTTTTGTATATATGGCCCCCAGAGAGAAAGCTTGAGTGCCATAGTGTTAAGAGTAGATGTTATGGCAGAATGTGAACCAAAAAATGTAAGCCTGTAGATATAAATCGTTGCTGTATTCTCCTGAAATCATAAAAGAAACAAGTACCCAATAACTCATTATTCAGCATAATTAGCTTGAAAACATGCAGGTGACTAGATGTGTAAATGTTAAAACCTCTCTCTCTCTCTCTCTCTCTCTCTCTCTCCCTCCCTGCCTGCAGGTGGCGCCGAGTGTCTGCGGCTGAGCTGGGAGGAGCAGCAGACGTCTCCCGTCCTCAACACGCCCGCCTCCCTCAGCGCCATCATCCGCACGCCCAAGTGCTACCACATCTCCTCCGTCAACGAGAACGCCGCCAAGCGCCTGTGCCGCCGCTACTCTCAGAAGCTGATCCAGCACACCGTGTGCCAGCTGCTCAGGACTTACCCCGCCGCCACCAGGATCGACTCGGCGAACCCCAACCCTCTGCCCTTCTGGCTGCACGGGATTCAGCTGGTGGCCCTCAACTACCAGACCGACGGTGAGGACAGCCTCGTTCATACCATGGACCGTGACTTGTGACGTTCGTTTGGGTCCACACCTAATTTAAGCATATGTCCAATCCACCATTATGCTCCATGATGTCTTTTTGTGAAAGAAGCCAAAGAGGAGAATCAGTTTCAGTATTCTATTCTATACTATTCTATTCTATTCTATTATATTCTACTAGGATAATCCATGTCTAAGGTGTTGGCCCTCTCCTGTATGATCATACAAGGTTTTCTGTGACTTTTTTTTAGCAGTCATTAATTTGGCAAGCCTTGGTGTTTTTGTTGTCATTTTGTTGACAAAGTATACTTTAGCACCAAAATCCAAACTGAGGAATCACATCGCTCTGTCTTTGCATTTGCTGTGGTCCTGCCTCTGCTCTGTAACACTTCATTCAGAAACACAGACTCGGGTCGGACCTTTGCTATCGCAGCACCGTCTGTGTTTTTCAGACTTGTGCTGGAAACCTGACAGACACAGATGGCTCTATGCCAGAACTTATTTTTGTCTGAAAATGACTCCGATTTATTAATAATAAATCGGAGTCATTTTCAGACAAAAAAAGTGCTTGTGGGCAAAAAAAAAAAAAAGCAAATTATTATATTATAATAATTTGCTTTTCTTTCGTGCCAGCAATCATTTTGCAAGAGTAGGCAGCAGTTTTTTTTGTTTTTCAGAGGGTGGATATCTGATTTTGGAAATGCCTCTTTGTTTTGGTTTTCAAACACAGATTAATGCAGTCCTGGAAGGCTTTATTGCAAAGTGATATGTCAGCCTTTCCTTAGATTAATAAGGATATTAAAGGCAAACTGATTCCAAGACTGAGAAACCAGATGGGCAAAATAAATAAATAAATTAGAGGGATGGATTGATAAATTTGTGCTAACAAGCGCTTATCTCTGTTGATCAACCTTTAAATGACTGCCGGGTTGCCTTTTTTTGACCTCTTGGTCTTTTATACACAGATTGATACATTGCTGGAAGGCCTTAATGCAAGGTGATATGTTTTTCCACTGCCCAGAGCCAATTCAGCCCTCTTTCCCAAACAGAAAATGGAGGAATTTGAGATAACGTTTAGTGAAACAATGAGTGTTTCTAAGAGGAGTCTGTGCTTCCCGGTCTGTGTTGTCTCTGTGAAAACTAACAGATAAAGTTAACTCTTGTCATGGTCTTTTTAAAGAATCTTAGATCCACATAACTCCAATGTCCATGTCTTTCTCCCTCCTCCTGTCTGTCTAGTTCTCTTTCTCTTTCTTTATTTCTTTCTTTCTGCCTGCCTCACTCCCTCTTTTCCTCATTCTCCCTCCCTACTCTCTTCTCGTCTTTCTCCTACTTGTCCAGCGCCCTTAAAGTCTCTGCCGTCTGCTTTGACTCTCTAAACTTGATAGATGAAGTTAGCTGCTGTCATGTTCTGTAAAAGGCATATTGCATTGAATAACCTCTCCTCCTCTCTCCTGTTCTTCTCTTTTTATCCTTGTCTCACTCCCTTTCTTTTTCATCTGTTCTCTTCAGTTCACTCCCCCTCTCGTGCTTTCTCTATCTCTCTCTGCCTCTCCAATCCCAATATCCAATATTTTTTTCATTTGCTTTTCATGCAAAAGCACTTTGGATCTATTTCTGAAAAGTGCTATCTAACTTTTTTTTTTGTTTTAACATTTTTTAGCATTAGTATTACATACACAACAAATACTTAGTCTCAGAGGCAGAACTTGATCACCTAAGTATGTGGAAGGGACTTGTGCACTTAGATGAAATGACAGTTTTTTATTGGACAGGCTTTCAGACTAGTTGATCTACATCAGGGCGTACAAACAAGACACTGCTGGGTTGAGTTAAACAGGAAAAACCATTGCAATTAACAGTGTGCCACCTCACAATTTTTTCTACCTTTAATATTTTTACCTTCAACCCCTTCAATTGCCTGTGCAGTTGAGTCAAGCGTTGTTCTGTTGTGGATATTTGCTGAAGTGCCACATAAGTGATCTTAATTAATGCTATTAACCCCTCCCCCATCCTTTTTCCTCCCTCTTGCTTTCCAGACCTGCCAATGCAGCTGAACACGGCGTTGTTCGAGGCCAACGGCGGCTGTGGCTACGTCCTGAAGCCGGCAGTGCTGTGGGACCGCGGCTGCCCCCTCTATCAGCAGTTCAGTCCGATGGAGAGAGACTTGGAGAACATGAGCCCCGCCGTCTATTCCCTCACGGTGAGATAAGACGACATGTGAAGTGCTATATATCTATTTTTAAGGGGGGAAAAAAATGTGACCTGAGTCTCATCACTCAGTAGTTCAAAGGTGATTCCATCCTCAGTAATAATAGTGTTTGTTGGGTGAATATCTTAAAATGGCTAATAACGTAAATGCTTTTCCAAAATGAGTTTTATTTCCATGTTAGAAATAATTTCATAACAGTAGGTGTCGCTTTTATCAAATGCTTGATATTTCCTTTTCAAACACTGAATGGGTAAATATAGATACAGTTAAAAAAAAACTGTGCAAAAAATTGGTCTAAAACTGAGTTGCAGCCCCGTTTTCACAATCCAGTTCTCAGATGTCTCAAGGCTTAAAAATCCTTTTCCTCACCTTCAGCTACATCTTCCTGTCATGGCCGAAATGGATTAATCGTATAAATCAATAAGGGATCATAGCTTTCACTTGGATTCACCTGGTCAATCTGATTTCATAGAGTGAGCAGGTGGTGCTCATATTTTGGACATGCATTGCACACATCACACTCAGTCACACATCATTCATTAGCATTACACACACCATTTATGTAAACGTCAACATGTGCACTGTACATGCACATGTGCTCACACACACACTGTACATGGTATGGCAAATAAAATATGACCGGACACACAAACACACACACACGCTGCTGCTCAGTACTCCTATTAGGTCCATAAAGCAGTGTTAGGACAGCTTTATTATATTGTGGACTGCATGTGCTTTCACTATTTGACAGTGATGAAGGCCACCCAGTTAATCCCATATAACAGTGAATGAGCACAGGACCTCATAAAAGCTCTGCGCTGTAAACCGCTCTCACAAAGACCCGCGGCGGGAGCGCAGATCGAGCATACGATCACGCTTGTGATTTCTACGAGAAATTTGACATCTGATCATAAAGATTGGATTTTATGAGATCACATTGCTGTGAGTCCACAAACTCGGCCTGAAAATTCCCTGCATGCATCTCTAGTGGCTGTGTTTAGTTAACGCTGCGTGTATTCTATTTTTTTCTGTCCTTTCCTGACCATTACTGTACTAAATCTGGTTTTGAAGATCTAGAAGCTATATGTGAGCAAATTGTGGATTTTCTTTGCGTCCCGGCCTGTCACTGAACGCATCTTCGGCGTGATGGGACGATAAAAACTGCACTGAAATGACAAGAGAGAAGTCACAGCTTCAGACTCATGTCATCTGATCTGCAGTCTCTCATCTTGATGCCATACTGCATGGGCTGACATTCAGACGCAGTGTGGATGGGGAGTTTTTGCCACTAACTATGAGCAATTACATTTTTCCATGATGCTTCTGTTCTTTTTAGCTGTGACCGCCACTGTTGTCAGTTCTCATTCCTGCTGCAGGCACAGTGGCACATTCCCATGGTATCGCTGCTTTTAGTGTATACTGTGTATTTTAACCATACTGTCGCTCTCTCCCGGGGTCACTGTTCATTACTGTTACGCCCTAAAAAGAGCCGAAACATGAAACAGACAAAAAATGACTTCAAAGTTTTTCTCCTGTCCTGACAAAAGAATTGTCGGCACAAGTTAATAGCATATAGTTTAGTGGCAATTATGCATATGCATTTTGTTGATATTAAATCCAAAACACAAAAAAAGAGGTTATTGCCGTTTCATCTCTTTCTCTCATGAACCAATTTCAGTGAGAATAACCTGAGGCTAAATACAGGCTAAATAAAGAGTAGAAAAAAACACAACAAAATTGTGTTAATAAGTTTGAGGTTTTAGTTTTGCTGCACTTAATTTGTGTGAGGAATGTGAGTAGTCTTGCACTGTTTATCCACCGGCAGTGATTATCATCTATGAGGTACAGATCATCCCTAGATCAGCAGCCCTGCTCTTAGAGGCACCGAACACTGGTCTTGTAAATCCAGTCGTATAAACAGAAGGATGTTCTAACACTCATAAAGTCTGTGTGTGTGTGTGTGTGTGAGAGAGAGAGAGAGTGAGAGTGAGAGAGAGGGAGAATGAAAGAGAGAAGGTGAAATAGAGTCTCCATTGGCAGGTCAGAGCGACTTCACAGTTGCTTAGCTTGGCTTGAGGTCGTCTCACACCTGCTCTTTCTTTGAGTATTTCATCAAACGAACTGAAAATAAGCCTGATTTAGAGGCTGGGGATCATGTAAGAAGAATCTGACTGCAAGTGTTATACATGACGTGATCAGTGTTAACTCGTTAATAATGCCACATCTCTCCTCTCCTCTCTTCTCCCAGATCGTGTCCGGTCAGAACGTTTGTCCGGGCAACAGCGCCGGCAGCCCCTGCATCGAGGTGGATGTTCTGGGCATGCCCGTCGACAGCTGCCACTTCCGCACCAAGCCCATCCACCGCAACACCCTCAACCCCATGTGGAGTGAGCACTTTCAGTTCACCGTGCACTTTGAAGAGATGTGCTTCCTGCGCATCGCCGTGGTGGAGAACAACAGCTCCCAGACCACCGCTCAGAGGACGCTGCCTCTGAAGGCCCTCAAGCCAGGTAGGAGCCAATTACATGCTGTGGGTGGGAACATTTATAGAACAGGATCTATAAGAGCAGCTATCAAGCTCTCAAAGCTGCAACTGAAGGCCCTTAAACTAGGTAGGAGCCTCACATAAATAAAACCCTTAGAGGGGTTGGACCCATGCTGCAGATGGGAAAATTTGTAGAACAGTCTACAAGAACAACTCTCAAAGCTGCCACTGAAGGCTTAAACCAGGTAGAAACCAGCTCTACAAGGGGTTCTTAAAGGATGTGTCAGGATTGCAACAAATATTTGATGCATTTTTATTTGATGAAGTGCCAGTGTGGTCAAGTTTATCCAATTCTCTCAATTCCGATGGCCTGTTTTCCGGCAGCAGAAAAATGGCGGTAGAAATAAAATCCCCATAAGAAAACAGAAAAAGTATAATTGTGTTCTTGATTATTCAGATATTCAATGTAAGATTTGATAGATTATTAGAAAATAAAAATAATCAATAGTTGGAATCCAGCATGGATTACAATCTTATTTCTAGTGGGTCCATTCGTAACAGTGCTAGTGTGTTTTGATTAGCCAGAGTCAAAGGATCAACCTTAATTTGCTCAATTTGGGTCCCTGGCTGAAAAAGTTAAAGAATTAAAGTATAATCTTTATAGAACCCTTGTAAAATGATTCTAAATGGAAAACTACAACTCTGAGATCACAACACCGAACATTCCACTGAAGTCTTTTCAGGGAGGGAGACAGATTAGGTGACAGGGTGGCCTAACGGTGAAAGAGACTATCTTGTAGCCTAAAGGTCGCGGGTTTGATCCCTGCAACAGCCCATGTGTGTCACTGAAAAGCCATGTGTTGTTAAAGTGTTCTGTTACCTGCTCACTCGCTGTTAATTCTTGATAAGAATGTCATCTAAAAATGTAGAAATGTAAAGAAAATATAAATTCAACCTATTACGAAACACTTGAACGTGTAAAAAGGATTCAGGTTATTCTAATACATCTTAAGAGCAGTGTATAGTCAAAATACATCTGTGTGTGTGTGTTTCAGGTTACAGGCATGTCCAGTTGAGGACGCAGCATAACGAGTCACTAGAGGTGTCCAGCTTATTTATCTACAGCTGCAGGACAGAGGAGGGACCTACAGGGGGCGCTATTCCCTCATCCATGGTAAGACACATCCAGCACAAGTCCCGGGACTAGATGGGTTGGGGTTAGTTTTGTTATCGGTACTATTTTTCTCTGATTTCCAGGTCAGTCTTATTTACAGCACTGGCTTTCCTAATATTTTGAATATTTTAGATTTAGATTTAACGAATGTGTAGAAAGAACTCTCTCTCACTATCTCCCTTTTAAAATTTGAACAAATTCCCTGGTGGCAGCATGGGCATCAGTTTGAATCCAGCTCACTTTGCCCTCTCCCAAATGTTCTATCAGTCTCCTCTGTATACTGTCTAATAAAACAGAAAATATTCTTGTAAAATAACCCATGGCCTCTAACCCGTCCCGCTCTCTACGCAGCTGTTCAGTCCAGAGGAGAGGCGAGCGGCCCAGCAGCACCGGGTGACGGTGCACGGAGCTCCGGGACCTGAACCCTTCACTGTGGTCTGCGTTACGGAGCAGACCACCGCCAAGCAGCTACTGGACACGGTTAGTAACTTAGAAATCGAATTGTATGATGCTTGAATGATGCGATCGCAGCCTGACCAGTTGAAAATAAAGACACATGGGCTCACACACAAGAACAGGACAGAGAGAGAGAGAAAGACACATACTCAAACAGTTTCCTATAGATTTATCTCTCTCATGCACACACACACATAAATATTGTCTCACACCATACCTACACTTTCCTCTCTCTCCCTCCCTTAGATTGTAGCGTCCACCAGAAATCCGTCAGAGTACTTCTTGTGCGAGGAGAAGCTTCCTCTGTCGAAGGAGCGCAGCGAGGTGAAGCGCTGTGCTCAGCATCGCCACCTAGCGCCCGAGGAGGAGGTGATCAGGCTGGTCGAAAGCTGGCACACCGAGGAGGGATATGTGGCAAGGATCTGCCTCAAAACGAGAGAGGAGGTACACACAGAAAGCACGGATTCTTTTGTCAAACCTGGTAGAGAGACTTGCCTTGAAACTTATCTCCACAGTAGCAAGAACCTGCCTCACAATGAAAGAGGAGAGAGGGGCATGGGGCTTATTGTTATTATTTAATTTAACAATTTATCTGTAAAAATAAGAGTTTAATCTTAAAAAGGGAGTCCAGTTTTATAGAAGTGTCAATTTTCTCATATTATTTCTTATTCATTTATAACTTCTAGCCTTATTCCTATTATCAAATTTGAGTCATCAACCTCATTTCCTCCACAAAAACACTTGATGCATATAGTTTGTGTGGACCATTAAGCAGACCATGGCTCCCCCTTGTGGTCTTCTTATAAATTCTATGCTGTAATCCTACTTCTGTCCTTCCATAGGTAAAATATACTCTTTCATAGGTAAATATACTACCTTAGGCATGAGGTTGACTGATTTGCAGAACATAAAATGACACATTTCCTCACTGTTATGCTTGTCCTGCCTTTAATTTATTCTAGCATAATTTTCTGGTGCTAGAAAGTGTATTGACTGTAGTTGGAAAGGTTCATGCTCTAAATTCCCAGAAAAGTAGATTATTGTGTTCCTCTCATCTGTCTGTACCTGTAACGTCGCTACAGATTCTTACTGTAATGATTTGGGTTTTGTTCTGGCAGAACTTTAATGAGAAGAACGCGGTGTTGGAGGGAGAGGAGGAGGTGACTGTGGGAGGTAGAGAAGGAAGCAGCGGAGGAGAGGAGGATATGTTCTTTGTCCAGGTCCATGACGTTTCTCCAGAACAGCCTCACACTGTGATCAAAGCCCCACGCTACAGCACCGCTCAGGACATCATACAGCAGGTGAGGAGACGAGAGCCAGCTGTTTATATCTAGAGAAGTTTTTCCAGTAATATTCTGCTGGACATCATCTCTCTCTCTCTCTCTCTCTCTCTCTCTCTCTCTCTCTCTCTCTCTCTCTCTCTCTCTCTCTCTCTCTCTCTCTCTCTCTCTCTCTCTCTCTCTCTCTCTCTCTCTCTCTCTCTCGGTCAGACTCTGTCAAAGGCCAAGTATTCCTACAGCATCCTGTGTAACCCCAACCCCAGCGACTACGTCCTAATGGAGGAGGTGACCAAGGAGGCGGGCTCTAAGAAGTCCTCCACCGCCAAGCCCCTTCAGCGCGTCCTATTGGATCACGAGTGCGTCTATCAAGCCCAGAGCCGCTGGAGGGGGGCGGGAAAGTTCATCCTTAAACTCAAGGAGCAGGTAGCTCTCACTGTGCTTTGCAACAATTACGCTAGAGACTTTTCTCCGTAAAGACAAACTGTTTATTTCCTTTCACTCGCATTGCATCATTGCTTGTGTGTATTTCCCTTACTTATCTTCATTGTTATAATTGCAATGGTAATTATTGACTTAGCTGACTTACAGTTAGAGTAATAACACCTTGACTACTACAGATATGTGTACTTACACTTGTTATGTTACACTTATGATAGGCAAATGGAATGTGCTGCAAATTACACTAAAACTGGACGGTTGCATGTTTGTATCTGCTTGCATGAACTCTATCATGGACATTTTCTCAAACACATGCTGTACTTTCACATCTCAATAACCCTGTTGTGTGCTGCCCCATAGTATTTTAACACCTCCATATAACGGCTTGTATGTGCTTTTAACTTGTTGCTGCTACCCATGTCTGTACATGTTTTAGTATGGCTGCTTTTGTTTGCTCCGCTGCTCTGTTTGTTTTTATGATATATAGTTTTAAGCTTTGTCTGCTGAATTCTGTCTGTCGCCAACTTGCTGTAATGTCCATATATGCTGTATGTCTGTCAAAATATTTATTTTATTTATTTTTTTATCCATCATCCCCTTCCCCTCAAGAGGCCTTTTGCCCCGCCGTCTTTGTAAATCACCATGTGTTGTTAATTGACCCGCCTGGTTGAATAAAGGTTAAGTAGAATCTTTAAAGACCGACACGCATCTCGCTGCTTAGTGTCTGTGCGTTTCAGTCACACGCAAGTATGTCTCCTTCCAGGTGGTGCGGGAGGACAAAAGGAAAGGCATCTCATTCGCCAGCGAGCTGAAGAAGCTGACCAGTCGCAGCCGCAGCGTGTCGAGCGGCGGCGGGGTCAGCCAGTCGGTGACGCTGTGCCACGACGGGCCGGCCCACAGTAAGGATGAGAGGGCTGCATGCTGTGTGGCTCTGACAGAGATCCAGGAGTGAGGCTCTCACTCTGCCTGCTGTGTGTGCATGGAAAGGCAACAGAGGTACTGTATGGTGTCTAACATCTGGGTAGATTAGTGAGTGACCCTGTTTTTTTTTTAAATCTTTAATTTAACGTGTGTGAGTATGAAGTAAACAAACCTAATACAAATAAGGATATGAAGTGTTGCATTTCTCAATACTAACTATGCCAAGAGTTGGTTTGGGTGTGTTGTACTGTGTTTGAGATGTAATGTAACTGCAGTGATGTGATATTTTACAAATTTTCATCCTAACATTTCATTCAACAATCATTCAACGATTCATCTTGGTTGTGATGTTATAATGTGCTGTTGTGTTTTTATTTCATTGGTCTGATACCTCTGTCTCCCTCCCTATCTCACTAACCCTACCCCTTCTCTCACACACACACACACACACATTCTCTGTTTCTGGTTATACAAACAAATAAATGGTCATCTTGTCTGCAGGGTATCTGTCTGCGGGTCTGAAGGCGTGGGTGGCAGAGGGCAGGGCGGGGGCAGGAAGGCTCCTCCTGGCCTCCTCCGGGGGGCAGCACCACCCACTCCACCCCGACCACCACCCCCCCACCTCCTCTCTCACCCCCCTGACCTGGAAACTTCACCTCCTCAGGAACTGGAAGGTCCACAAATGAAATCCAGAGAGAAGCGAAACTCGCATCGACCACTTCTAAACTTGGAGGATTCCCCCCCCCCACACACCTTTCACAGAGAGGCGGGGCGTTTCAGAGAGAGTCCTGCGCATTTCGGAATTCTGGGAAACGCTCCTCTCCAACTCTTGAAGGAGTCTAATCCTGCCTCCCGTTGGTTGTTTAAGTGGCGGACAGGATTCAGCCCCGAGCCCCGTTGGCTGGCTGAGTGCTGGACAGGGTTCAGCCCCAGGCCCCATTGGTTGGTTTAAGCGACGGACATTCGGCCCCTTTGCTTGGTTGAATGATGGACAGGAGTTTCACCCGGTCAGATTTTCTGATTGGTTAGGTGGCAGGACATTTGTCAGAGGAGGTCCCACCCGGCCCCCTACCAGACCAGTGACAGCCATGTAGGAAGGTAGCCATGGCTCCTGTTTGTTGGTTTTAGTGGGGCTCCACGGTAGCCCACAGAGTAGCAGGGGCAGCTGTTTTTATTGATGTGATCAGGGTCACAAGAATATTTTCCCTCATTACTAATGAATGGGAATTCACATGATGTGGATGTATGTGTTTGCTTTCACATGTGCCACTTTGTATCTCTAAATTAATTAAACCGAAAGATTAGTCGGAGGGCTGCAAAATGGCCCCTGTGACATCAAGTGGAAGCAAAGGATCGGTTAAGTTTAGTGAACCAGAATCTCTTGAGTATAAAATTCTGCCGTCACATTATTGTCCAAGGGCAATTCACAAATATTAGTCTGTGATTCAAAGTATGTGTCTAAGGTCACAGGTTATAAACTACTCCCTTTTTCTGGTGTAATAAATAGAAAGCACATGACAGATGGAGGGACATTTTCTCTCCTGCAAGGAAAAATGGAGGCGATGGCGAACAGAGGGGCAGAGGGAGGGTGAAACAGAAAGAGACAGTATTCTCTCTTTCTCGGGCATGGGCTCTCTTGACAGAGGGCGTTGTGAAGGAGGCTGACAAGCTGGCTTGTTTGATTCTTTTCTTACTGTTCTAGTTTTCACAGTACTGTAAGGGCAATTTTTGGGGCAGTGTAGATGGGCAACACTCCCAGAAAGAGGCAGCATATTGAGAAAACCTACTATAATGTTTCCTGCCAATAAGATTTCTTTATAATTGAAGCTGCAATGCTTAGGCAAATTCTTGGACACTATTGTCCATCAGTTACCCAAAAGCCTGGTCGATGTATCTCTGCCCCAAAGGTGATGATACACGGGCAGCGTTTTAAGGCAGTGTGCAATATTACCTTTAGCAGGGATGGGGATTGGTAACTTTTTGTCATATGGTAGTTGTTGGTAAAATGACCCTTCTATGTTGCCCTCAACTATTGCTTAGTTCAACACATCCTTTAAACTTCAATAATTCTATAGCTGGATCTCTGAGGATGACCTGGGTCTGGGTTCACAAAAGTAGTTTAGTGCTGTCATCGTTGTCCAGAAGTAATTATAAGGGAGGTGAACAGGCGTCTTAGTTTGCCAGCAAAAATCATTAAATAAATCCATCCATCCTGTTAACTAGAGATTTTAAGCCCCGGTTTCCCTGTCTGCCATCCACCATGTTGATATATAAACATATTGTCCACTGTCTTTTGTACAGTTGGTTAGCCACAGACTTTAGTTTCAATGAGGAATGCTAAGGGGCCTGTTGAGGAAAAATAATTGACTAAAACTTAAGGTCAAAGTTTTCCCTTAAATTCCATCCCTGATTACAATGAAACAGAGAGGATTTTAGCACCAAGACCCTTTTGAGAACCACAGCCTGGTCGTCTTCAAAACAGTGTTTTGCACATTGTCTTTTCTTTCCTTTTGCTGTTACGTTCAATGTTTTTGTGTCACTGCCAAGTTTATGATGGAGAAACTTGATTGTTGTGATGAGATGGTCAAATAATGATTTTTTTTTTTTTTTCATGATCATCATTTTTATATTTAATTTCAGCCCAGATGCAAGTTTAGGTTTGAGGAGAGCTCGACATGAATTTGTTTTTGTGGGTATTGTAATTATTTGTCCAAGTTCAACGGGAGATGCAATCCAAGTTCACACTTGAAATTCCCCACTCAGAGTTATTAGAAAACACAGAATGAACTGCATTTCTCTTCAGCCCACTGGCTTATATTTACTGCCCTTGATTTTACTTATATTGATTGAATGCCATTGGATTATAATGGTAGATTTTAGTCTTCTCTGTATTTGAATTTGTGCCCATTTCAGTTACTGAAACTTGATTCATTTTGGGGCCACTTTCCTCTTTTGCTGTTTTAATTTGTAAAGCTTATTTACTACATTTTTTTTGGCATTTTTAATTAGTAATAATGATTAGACTGGGCATTTGCCTTCTAGTGTAGTTATATTGTTTGCATTGGATCCATAAGGAACCCACTCAGGTCATCATAACTACAATTTTCTAGGCCTCCACAGAAACATACTGTAGGGTTCCAGAGAGTCAGGTATGGGCTCAATTCACTACTATATAAGAACATATTTAGGGCAGAGGCTTTCCCTTATCAAATCTGAAGAAAATCCACTCCGTTGTTTCGAAGGTGTTCTGAACCCATCCTTGTTAAACATAGCTGGGTTAAGAATTATTAAATTATTTGCCCATTTTTAACCCATATTCCAAAATAACTTGTACTGTAATTAGCAGACTATGATACTCAGTGTTGAAAGAAGCCATCTGAAACCTGCAGACATCAGACATTTCCTTTTGGGACTCGGGACACGAGGTGTGCGCCCTTTCATTTCAACTAATTGAGTTTTATTTTAGAATAATTCTGTCCAATTTTGCTACACTCCTTATGCTCAGTTGACGTTTTGGCCTTTCATTTTCATTTGTCTGCAAATGAAATAATTGCACAGTACCTGGTAATTAAGTTTGAGTTTTAGTGCAATAGCAAGGTACTATTTCTTCATCCCTTTATGCTTCTATTGTCCACATCTCTGTTGGGATATCATTGAAAAATGTTCTACCCCTGTTTTTTGAAGTAATATTGATCCAGGGCCACTGTCAGGGAGGGATATCCAGGATAGTTGTCCTGCATCCCTACTCTGGTGGAGCAGGAGGCAAAGGGTTCAGTACAAAAAGATAAATTCTAACATTTTTGTAAGTTATGAGTAGAGTTCATGATATTGTTTCTCCCCGGAGCCTGGAAATAGTCCTGGCTGTGAGTTGTTGTGTTTTCTCAAGCCTGGATTTCCCCACAAACAATGGTAAGGCAATAGGACAAGCCCTGAGGGTAGTGGTAGATAAAGATCAACTGTGATCCCACCAACCATTACTACTACTATATATTAAGTCAATGGTAATTAGGCTGATAGGTACAGTAGGTACACTGTAATCCTCCCATAATAGGTAATAATTGCCAGTGAAAAGAGGGATAATACTCCATAGACTGGGGAATACCCACAACCACAGTGCTGGGGCAGAGATAATAAGAGATAGAGTGAAATCCATACTGGCTGTACACAGGAAGGGATATTTTCTGTTAGAGTGCAAATCTATTATCGATCAGTAATAGCTTCAACTGCCGTAATTGGAGGATACCGCATCCCAGGATCATTCACACAGCTGCGTTCTTTCTTTCCCTCTTTCTAACCTATAGACCTCATTTCTGAATGTAACATTTCTTGTGTTGAACCTGAGAGAAATGTGTGTTTGGATGTTATTTATTTCAATGTGAAGCCCTGGTTGGCTGTTGTTATGTTACTGTAGTGTATGTGTAGTTTCCTGTAAGTAGTCAAACTGTTTAAAATGTGTATTTAATTTATTTGAGTGTGTGAGAGGGTGAGCCCTCCGCTACCGTAACGTTACTCAAACTTAATATTTGTTTAGGTATGTATAAAGGAATATTTTACTGAATGTGTAAAATGTTCAATCTAGTATACATATTTCTGGCATGTGTTTCTGCTGTACGCCACAGCGATCTCTAATGCCGTTTATTTTGTGACTTGTCGTAAATGTGGACAATTGCTGACAATTTGAAACTTCTTGTTAAAACACTTTTCGTCAAGTTTAAGATTTTGGTGTATTCCTTTTATCCATTGAATACGACATACAAGTTACCATCTTTAGCACTTGGTAATTTCCATAAGATGAATGTGTACCCATTAACATCCACCACTTCTTGTTATGATGTGGCTGTCAAGTGAACATTCGTCTATTTACTTGAATTTTTAAATGGATGATGAGTGGTGGATTTGTCATATATCAAGATCACAATAAATACAAATCGTTAACACTGTTGCACATCTGAGAGAGGGAGAGCCAAGTGTGTGTGTCTGAGTTGTGTGTGTGTGTGTGTTCACTAGTTTTAGTCATGGAATAAAGGCTCTTTATATTTTATTTATCTACCAGAGAAGCACCTTAACATAGATGTTATGCATATTATTTTTATGTCCTTTCTTCTTTTTTAATATCTGTCTTTATTCATAGACAGCAGGCTACAAATATGACACAAATGGGTTCATAGCTACTCCCTTCCTCTTTCTCCTTGTGCATGAAAAACACGGTGAGGCCATGTTGGTCTAAAGGAAAAGACTAGAAACCGGATGTGTAGCTGTGGCTTAAAATTTGTTTTTGTTAAAACAGGCATGCAACCTTTCAATAGCTCAAATCAAAAGAATTTGTCTAAGACCGTTTACATTTCCAGGTGATGTGCACATAATAAAATGAGCTTTGTTTGGGGGTGATGTGCCCCTTTGAACATCACTCAACAAGTACTAATGAAATATTTTGTGCCTGTGTAAATCCAGTCGCAGATAACGAACTGAGCTCCGCCTGCCATCTAGTCTTCTACACCAATAGAGCACAGTGGATTTAGGAATCAGTGACATAATCAGCTCATTTAGTTGAATCAATAACAGGGGCTTAGCCGTGCCCTTCCTTCCAGAAACTGTTGGAAATATTGCTCTTGGACACAGACTGCTAATTCCGGATAATAAGAGCCGCTCTGTTTCAAATATTGCCACCGGTGCAGCAGCCTTTGTCGAGTTCCTTAATACAAAATTATGCCGTCATCAAATTAACCGAGAGACTTTTAAAACCTGGTAATTCCACAGCTTAATGGTCCAGGTGCTTCAGACTTCTAATAAAACAGTTCACTGTGATGTGGGTCACAATTAAAAAGTTATCCCACCTGTATCGTGAAGAACTTTGAGGAGGGAGAAGGATCCAAGTGTCCTGTTAAGTGGTTCTCCAGGGTAATTAGGGGTAATGCTCTCTCCTGTCTAAACATCTCCTGCTGAAGTGCTCTTGAGCAATGCCCCTAACCTCCATCTGCTGCAGTGAGCTGCTCTGTGGCCAGCAGGAGAAGACTGTACTGGCTGGCAGCTCACAGGTGTCAATCTGTGCCTGTATACGTATGACTCAGCAAACCTTTGATGGATAAATAAAAACAATTAATACCTACAGGAATCCTACGTCATAAAAACAAAATGCTAATACCTTCTTTAAACACTGGGTGAAGAAAATGTTGGGACCACATTCCTGATGTTTAGTTGAAGCTCCTTTAGCCCAAACCATGTTTTGTGACAAGGCTTTAATTGTGACACTGGCCTTCTCTCCATCTGCTTTTCCCTTTCATGACTGATGTTGATTTATGTGTAATCAATAAGGAATCATAATTTTCACCTGGATGCCCCTGGTCAGTCTATTTCATGGAGGACTGGTGAATACACTAGTGGTCTTCAATCCTGGTCCAGGGGGATCCAGAGCCATGCTGTGTTTTCTCTCTGTAATCAGGGTCTAATTTGCACCTGGGACACCATTCACTGCAATTAACTACCCGGCAGGATAGGAAACCAGCCGTTAAAAACCACTGTTCCACTCCATACGACCTTTACAAAGTTAAGCATGTCACCACGGCGATGTCAGGTCTTCTTAGTTCTGAGAGGGAAATCAGCTTGGCACCCTTTGTACAAGTCAGCCAAGCTCTACAGTTCAATGTGGTCGAGATCAGATCACCGAAGCCAATTGTACACAACTGATAGGACAGTCTTTTATTTGGATAAAGGTTGCCAAGCAACTTGAGAAGGATAAAAAGGCAAGTTATAACAATACAAGACTTCATGTGTCGATGTGACGAGTCAGGCAAATTCAAGATGAGTTGTACCAATAGCCATAATACTGAATGAAACAAGTGCAGTTCCACAGAGATGCCAGTCATTTAAAGGGCCATACAAAGTTCAAATATTTTTTTCTCCAGTTCAATTCAATTCATTATATTTTAGCAAAGTAGAAATATAAAGAGTCCTCTCAGGGTCCGGTTTCTCAAAGGTATTTGAGTACTAAGATCAGTTTGGTTTAACGGATGCTCACACTGGAATATTTGAGCTGATAGCAATCGCTGGAAAGAAAATCGGCAAATACCCATCGGATACCAAGTTATTGATATAGCCTGCAGTCATGTTTAATTCCGAATGTATTTTTGCCCCAGTAAATCATTCTTGGTGCAGAATTTAAACATAAAAAGGACTAAATAGGTCCTTTCAATTGATATGAGAGAAATATAATGCCATATTTACTGCAGAAAATAGAATATTTTAATAAAATTTGGCTTGAATACCAGAGTAGGCTGATTCACCAGTAAGCTAATTACCCATCTGCTAATTAGATATTTCTTAATTGGATTGGAGCATCCCCATTAGTCCCACTATAAGTTAATGGGCGAGTAATGTCTTAATGCTTAAATGATCTTGGCAATAAGGACCTAGCACAGTGGAGTCCAGTTCAGTCAGAGTTTGGTCATGGGTATGTGAAGATTGTTCCACGGTCCCATCCACAGTTCCTCCTCGTCCGACTGCGTTCTGTCACTCGGACACTCCAGCGGCTCTCTCATGACGAGCCCGGCGTCGTCTTCGTCGTTACTGCCGTCTACCTTCGACTCCCTCTCCTCCTCCACCGCCTCCTCTCTCTCGTCGTTGCTCCCTCTCTCCAGCGTGCTCTGCGGCGGCTCCGTGCCGCCCTGCGCCGCTTTGAGCAGGTTCGATTTGGACGCCACACTTTCGGGGCCTGTGTTGTTGGTGCTCGACGAACCTAAGGAAACGCTGGAATGCCGAGTGTTGAACGTGTTCAGCGTCTTAGTGTTGTCAGCGTTCGAGAAAGAGGAAGTGGCGGTCGCGGAGGGGGCCATTCCGGAGCTGTGGAAGCTGCGCAAGGTGTTGCCGCCACCGTCTTCTGCTGTTTTGGGGTTGTTGAGGGGCGTTCTTTCCTCTAGCGTGGCGGCCATTTTGTCCAGTTTCTTAAAGTGCTTGGCCAGCCGCGAGCTGAGGACGGGGGAGTTGAGTTTGAGGTTGTTGGTGGTGGCGTGTGTGTGCGGGGGGCCAGTGCCAGTCACGGAACGGCGGGTGCGGATGATGGAGCCATTCTGGGCCACGTAGATGCTGCCGTTGACGTTGGCGTGGCTGTTGTGGGTGGAGGATAAGCGGGTGCGTTGGGTTTCCGGCACGCTGTCCTCACCGGTGGAGCTGGTCTCATACTCCCGGTCCAACACCAACTTGATCCGACGCTTTCTACTGCCGTACTGGGGGGAGGGACACACACACACACACACACACAGAGATAACATGTCAATAAACTACAATGAGTTCTGAGAGAATTCATGTTCATATTCACATGAGACTTCACATCTTGTTCTTGTTCACAAGCTAAGCTAACCAGATAGTTTCACACTCCACAGCAAAGACAGGCAGTGCAACAGTGTTTCCTCTTATTTGGGCCACATGGCACTCATCATTAAAACCAATACTGATGGCATTCTTTACAGTATTCCACCATGTGACACCAAAACCTTCTCTTGAAACCAGTACTGATTACATTCTTCTGTTATGTGTCAGCACCACAAAACAGGGTGAAAACACTGCTGTGCACGCACGTTAGAAGAGGAAAAAGAGAAGAATAACTCTGCTATCACACATTAAATCATAAGGCTCAATCTTTCTCCATTTAACCCTGATAGACAGTATGGAAGAAAGAATATGTTCACCACTGCAAAGAAAACTTTTCTTCCGGTTAACAGGTTAGACTGACACAGAGAAAATGATGGACACAGAAAAAGAAACGACTAATGAAAAAAGATTAAGAGAGCAAGAGCAGGGCCACAAAAAGAGGTCAGTTCACGCAGAATAACGATCATTGAGCCGCAGCGGCAGGGAGAAGAGATGCTGGGAGGAGAATTTTCACAAAGGGAGAAATGAGACAACTTTTCTTCATTTGTCTCAGAAAGAGACAAGCTGTGGATGGGGGAAAAAAACAAGACTGCCACTCCAAAGAGCGTAAACGCTGTTGTAAGACACGGAGAGACAGATGGAGAGCAAGAGAGAGGAGAGGGAAAGGCTGATTGAAAAAGAAAGAGAGATAAAAGATAGAGGAGGAAGAAAGAAGCTAAGAACCACAGAAAGAGTTAGTCAGAGAGGGCAGGAGAGGACATGCAGGCAATTTAAACTGCGAATGTAAATCACACCGAACAAGGAAAAAGAAAGAGAGATTACAGTAATAAATTCCACTCAGGTAATGACTGCAAACCCAATCCAGGCGTTTTCAGGAAGATCTTACTTAGCGGCAAAGAATTTAATCTTAGGAGTTAAGGCCTCATCTGCATTTCAATCAGACGACTCGTTTTCCAAATCCCCCTCTTCTTCTCCATCCTCCTCATCCTCCTCTCCTTCCTCCGTGGAGTTGTTGTCATGGCTACTGCTTTTCTCTTCCTCCTCGGCGTCCTCGAAGATGGGTGACAGGTCGTCCGGGGTGTCAATCATCCCCGAGCTGATGTCTGATCGGTACATGGCTCCGCTGGAGGACCGCCTGCTGGATGCTGATGATGATGCTGATGATGATGATGATGTGGATGCTTGACCAGGCTTTCGTGATCGCGACCCGACACCTTTCACCTCCTCTTCCTCTCCTGATTCCTCCTCTTCCTCACTCTCTCCCTCACTGTCTTCCTCTATAGTTCCCCGTGAGCTGGAAGAGTGTCTAGAGGTTTTGGGCCTAGAAATTGTAGAACTTGAATATCTAGAACTGTAGCTGTTAGAGTCACTGATGCTGCTTCCGCTCTTGCCTGATCTTCTTTTGTTGGAGCCATGGCTCTCTGTGTTGGCACTGCTTTTACTACTAATACTGTTGCTACTTCTAGTACTATTACTAATACTTTGACTTCGACTCCCTCTCTCCTTTCCCTCTTTGCTCAATTTTGAACTTTCTGAGCTTTTCCTGCTTGACTCCTCTGCACTCCTCCTCTCACTCCCCTCCTCGTCTTCCTCGCTCTCTGATCCCGACTCTTCCTCAGACCCTGACCCCTCTCTCTCTCCGTCCTGGCTCCCGCTCTCCGACTCTCTCTCTGTGTCAGACGTGCCCTCTTCCTTCTCCGTTTCCAGCTCGGACTCCGTTTCATTTTTTTCTGTGTCCGCGTCAGAATCGGTCTCGGTTTTAGACCGGGTCTCTTCAGAATCCGAATCCTCCAAGCTGCCTCCTTGGTCTTGGTCTGTATCCAAATCGGTGTCGCGCTTGGCCAGAATAGACGAGGAGGGGCTGCTCGTCTCCGAGAGGCTAAATTCTAAGGGAGAGTCTTTACCGGCACTTCCCATCTCTGAGTCGCTTTGCTCGGCAGCGCTGTCCTGAAACCCAGACCCTCTTTTCTCTCCCTCCCTCCATCCCTCATAAGACCTATCTTCCTCTCCTACCTCCCTCTCCCACCTCCTCCTGTCCCCTCCTCTGGCGTCCCAGTGTTTCTGAGACACCAACGCAGAAACGCTCATATCTCCTACGGAGCCGTATGTCCCCCTACTGTTCTCTTCTCCTCTATCGTCCCAGCTCTCTCCGTCTCTCCATCCCTCCTCTCCCACCCTCGCGGGTCCCTGGAGCCTTCTGGAGAGGGAGATAAGGCTGAGGGCCTGGCTTAGCTTTTGTTTCACCGCTGGGGGTTTGTTGGCTCCCACCGACGTCTGGAAATAACTCCCATCGATGACCATGCCGCCGTCCAGGCCGGCGGACCGGAGAGAAGATGCCAAACTGGGGGGCTCTCCTCTGTCCTCTCTCCTTCCTCCTTCCCCTCCTCCGCCATTTCTCATTCCATTGTTGGCCATGCCGCTTCTGTCGCCTCTGCCCCACGTCTCGATTTCTCTCGCTCCTTCTCCTCCTCTCACTCCTCCTCCTCCCCTTCCTCTTTCTACTTCTTCATCTCTGCCTCCCCGTCTTTCTTGCCCTTCTCCTCCTCTTCCTCCTACCCTTCCTCTTTCTACTTCTTCATCTCTCCCTCCCCATCTTTCTCGCCCTTCTCCTCCTTTCCTTCCTCTTTCTACTTCTTCATCTCTGCCTCCCCGTCTTTCTTGCCCTTCTCCTCCTCTTCCTCCTACCCTTCCTCTTTCTACTTCTTCATCTCTCCCTCCCCATCTTTCTCGCCCTTCTCCTCCTCTTCCTCTTTCCTCTTCTTCATCTCTCCCTCCCCATCTTTCTCGCCCTTCTCCTCCTTTCCTTCCTCTTTCTACTTCGTCATCTCTTCCCCCCCGTCTTTCTTGCCCTTCTCCTCCTCTTCCTCCTACCCTTCCTCTTTCTACTTCTTCATCTCTCCCTCCCCATCTTTCTCGCCCTTCTCCTCCTCTTCCTCTTTCCACTTCTTCATCTCTCCCTCCCCATCTTTCTCCCCCTTCTCCTCCTTTCCTTCCTCTTTCTACGTCTTCATCTCTTCCCCCCCGTCTTTCTCGCCCTTCTCCTCCGTTTCCTCCTCCCCCTTCACTTTCTTTCCTCCCTGCGTCCCCTCGTCCCCGTCCCATTCCTTCTCCCTCTCTTTCTCTCCCCCCTTCCTCTCTTCTCCCTCCTTCCCCCTCTTCCATCGGTCCGACTCTGGCTTTGTTCCACGGTGGGTGGATGGCGGGGGGCTGTCCGGTTGTTTTACCCCCAGAGGACAGCAGTGCGCTCAGCCTTCTCAAGGCCTTGAACCCGGTGGCAGCTCTGGAGCCCTGAGACTCTGTGTTAGTGGTGGTGGTGCCATCCAGTTCTTGTACTTTGTCATGGTCGGTGCTGCTGGGAGGTCCTGGGGTCTTTCTGGGGGGGCCGCGAGGAGGGGGAGCAGGGGGCTGGAGGTGGGCAGGGTGGGGGGTGACTCTGCCTCCTCGAAACGGTCTCCTCCCACGCCCCAGCACCTGTTATCATGGTGATATTATTCCAAAGCCAAATAAGCAAATTTATGGGAGGAACAAAGAAAACACACATAATGCACAAAGCATCACTATCTATTAACCTGCAGTAATAGGAGTATTTTAGGGCCAGGCTGCAATTCATGCAAAAATTCACTTTGGTATGACACCTTTTTCAGTACTTTTTTAAAATCTTTTTTTCAGAACTAGCCTATGTTTCAATATCATCACCACCATTTCTATTTTGTTTTGTGTTTTCCTCTGTATCTCTCTGTCAGAGTACATGTCACTGCCGTCGATAACCCTTTCTGTTTACTCATCATGGAGGCTTTTAATACATTTACTGCATATCTACTGGTTTTTTACTGTGTTTACCTCTCCCTCAGACTCCTGTGGGCTGTAGTAGTAACTGCCATCATCATCGACGACCACTTCTCCATATTCATCATAGAGGCCGGTGGGTGAGATCAGCTTCCTACGACTGCCATACTGAGGAAGGTCATAGCTACAGAGAGAGAAAGAGAGAGAGAGAGACAGACAGAAAGAGAGCATTATAATTTAGCAACTTTCCCACAACAAGCCATTGTAATAAGCAGAGAATGTGAATCCTCAATACATTTTTTTAAATTAATAACAATTCACAATATCTAAATGTTATTTCTCCGGCAAGCAATGTAGTTCTAGTTAACATTAAAATGAAAAGTTATGCCATCAAAAGTGTGTTTTATCACATATTTTACAACAGCTTCCAACATGACTTGACGCGATGCTCTCATCCAGAGCCACTGAAAGCAGCAACAGACAGGGAAACTTTGCACCAACTCTGATGATAAGCAGTTGTCTAAGCATTGCTACTTTAATAACAAAGGAGCGTTCTGCTGCCAGGAAACATTTTGTCAGCAGGAAACGTTTGAATAGATTTTTTCTCCCTGTGTCTCGCTTTGCTGCTTGTTGCCGGGAGCGCTGCCTGGCTGCACTGGCCAAAAAAAAATTGTTGTGTATCACCACTTGGGCACCATGCCCTGCAGCAACCGACTTGTTGAGCCAGCGGGTCAAAAATATCTTCAAATGTATTCTACAAACAATATGTTCCTATGTGATTAAATTAACAATGCTGCTGGAAGTCTTCTGGCACCGTTCCCTAACAGAGTTGTACAAAAAGTTGCTTTTTGTAATCACCACCCTTACAGTCAAGTGCAACCAGCAGGATGAGTTACGATTCCTGAAACCCATTACTGTAAGTAGCCAAGTAATAAAGAAATGGAAGGGGCAAGTGGAAGTGGACGCGGGGTGTTTAGGGGCGATAGGCAGGGGGAGGGAGAGAGACGGGCAGTCGAAAAGGTTATACAGTCATAATCCTTACGGTATGGACTATGCTAGCTAATGTAATGAGTCTTAACCTTCCACTAAAACCTGCTTATAGGATTTCACAGTCATTAACCCCCAGACTCACTCAAATGCGCACACACACACACATACACACACACACACACACAGTCATTTTAGCTGCAACCTCCAGAGATACATACATACATTCTATTTCTCTGCATGTCGGTCTCATCAACTCCAATACACTTTATGTTCTTTTATTTTTCTTACCCCCTATAGTCTCTCTCTCTCTCTCTCTCTCTCTCTCTCTCTCTCTCTCTCTCTCTCTCTCTCTCTCTCTCTCTCTCTCTCTCTCTCTCTCTCTCTCTCTCTCTCTCTCTCTCTCTCTCTCTCTCTCTCTCTCTCTCTCTCTGACACCACTAGGGGGCAGTAATGAACTAAGAATCAGCTCCTACAGTAACAGTACAGCGTTACCGGAATCACTAGTATCGGAGCAAGACTTGAAGGAGTGATGCTGCAGCCTGTTTCTGGTGGATCTCCACATGCCAAGTGTATGTTTTAATGAACCTCAGTCCCAGAGGGGGACTCAGTAAGACAAGAGTGTTTTAATAGTCTGGGTCACAGGGTGGGGAAGTAAAGTATACTCAGTTTGGGCGCCCAAATGACAAGAATATGTTATTGTCATGTTCATTATGGGGAGCTTGAATCCAGTGTTCAACCTTCAACCAGAGATGGAGGACTTATCAGTGAAATCACCTGCAGACTCTTGGCCTTCCAAATATGATTGGACACCGCTGCTGTATATTGTATTTTGAATGATGAAATGAAGGTAATAATGTTATTTATTTAGTCTTTAGTCTTTTGTAAATGAACTCTTCTATCTTTTTCCATGTGTGCTTCAGGTCTTTTTACCCTGTACCTAAAACAAGTTGGACAAGCAGACTTCTACTCTTGTTCTCTCTTACATTTTTCTTTGCAGGAGCAAAACGCAGAAAAATACCCTGAACATAAAAATGTTCTCATTTTGACTGAGTTGATTTCCCCAGTTCTACTCTCCCCATCCGGCTTTTTTTTTGGTACCCTAACTCATCACCAATCAGCTTGCCCACTGACTCACTGCTCATCGCTCACACCAGTAACAGTTTTGGAAATCAGGATTTTAAAGCCCAATCTATTATTGCTACATGGCACTATACAGGTTTTATTATCTGTTCTTGTCATGGCTGTTTAGACAGAGAGCAACTTTTATTTTGTTTAGACAGTCATCGAAACATCAGACCTGTGCCACAAATGGTTTAAATTGTTTTCTGTGGCTGTATAAATCCAATCAAAATCCTGCCAATGGCAAAAGAGAATACGATTTTGACTCCTATGTGGCCATGATTTCTCATTTCAACACATTAAAGGAAAGGTCAATAGGTCATGGAACCATACAGGTCCTTCCAAACAGTTCTATTATTTATTCTTACTATTACTCTAGCTGTGGAAGTTAATTTTGAGAGTCATGGTTTCATTCCACCATTGATTTGCTTTAGCACTGCTAACAAATGCTAACTGGAAGCTGGTGCCAACAAAAACTCAGGCGTGAAAACTTTTTGAAGGTCCTAAGAGGCGGTTACTGAGCTTAGTGTTTTCATTAGGATATGCTTCGAAAGATCCTGAACCTTGCGTTGAGAAATGCAAGAAACAAACTGATTAGCTCTGGACCCCACTGGGTTAAAAAGTCTGATTCAGTACTCCTGAGTACATACATGAGTTTGTGGATGTTGCTCTAAGCTACCAGCATCTGGCCCATTGTCTGCCTCCACGGCTGGCTGACTGATTAGCTGCTATAGCAATGCTAAGCAGAGAAAATTAGCTGTGTGTGTGTGTGTGTGTGTATGTGTGTGTGAGTGAGAGAGTGAGAGAGAGAGAGAGAGAGAGAGAGAGAGAGACAACAAGGGGGTATCTGTATGTGTTAATGTGTGAGAGAGAAAGAGAGAGAGGATGAGTGAGAGAGCATTTCTGAGTGTGTGTGTGTGCGTGTGTGTGTGTGTGAGAGAGAGAGAGAATGTATTTTGTGTGTGTATGAGAGATAAATAGAGAGAGTGCATGTGTGTGTGTGTGTGTGTGTGTGTGCGTCTGCAACTGTGTATTTATGTGTGAGTGTGGGTGGGTGTATAAAATCAAGCTCCCGGGAGTCTGCAGCTAAAATTATAAAAAATTACACAATGCATCACAGATGGCAGGCTGGGTTCAGAATTACGCATATATATACACTTACACACACACACACACACACACAAACACATATACAAACATACACATTTGGGAGGGATGCAATGAGTCTTTAGAGGTCTTGTTCATGAGCGCTTTGATGTAAGGGTGTGTGTGTGTGTGTATGTGTGTGTGTATTATAGGCTGGGTTCAGAATTGCACACACACACTTGGGAGGGATGCAGTGTGTCTTTGGAGGTCTTGTTCATGAGCTCTTTGATGTAACGGCGTGTGTGTGTGTTATATTGCCATTTTTATGCTTGTGGGATGGCTTGATGCTTTTCAAGATCAGGCACCGGAGTAAAGACACACACACACACACACACACACACACACACACACACACACACACACACACAGGGGGCAGTCACTTTGTCCATAATGAGTTTGAACAAACTCATTGTAAGATGTTCCTCGAACTCTTCTGAACTCCCGCAGTTAGAGCCTGCTGCTACAGTATAATGTATATCAGGCTGTGCGGAGACTTGTGTAGGAGGAGAGAAGTTCTATCAATGTTGTTGCAAATCCTACTTAACACCCCTTTAAACGATGAAAGTGGGATACGATCATGCCCTCAGTATTTCCCCAATATCTATTCAGCAGCGATGGCGGTGTCCGTGCTGGGAGATACTGCAAATGCTGGAAAATGTCTTGAATGCTCAGAAGAATGTAGTTCATTCATCTGGTCTTATTGTTTACCCAAAACAAGCAAATATAGGACAATCCCAGTACAATTACTCCACAACACACAGCAGCTACCTGGGCTCCCAGAACTGAAATTACCTCCGCTACCCCGACTGCAAAAGAGGGGAAACATTGGCTTTCATTCACCACAGCGGTGCTGTTTACACAGCTGTTTACTGGCTATGGTTTGGATTTGATAAGACACACTGAGATATTTTTGACAAAATGATAATCCTATTGGGAATCTGATTATAGCAGTGGGGCTGTGGCTGTTTCAATAAGGGGCCTGAGTGAATTACAGGCACACGGTTGGTTTTCCCAGATAAGTGCTCTATTGCTGCTTTGGAAAAAGTCTAAAAATCTAAAATCTAACAGCACAAAAAAGTGACATCTCTAACAGATTGGCAACAGATAGGCCACCCACACACACCCACAAGTATTTCACACAGACAAGCAAGCATACACACACACACACAAACACACATACACTCTCATGCACACAAAAAGCTTTAGAGATACAGGCAACTACACAGACAGACAGGCACACACACCCACACACACACACACACAGTCTCAGACTAACCCGTGGTCATAGTTGTAATAATCTTGTGTGTAGTAGTCCTGGCCAGGGTCGATGCCTGATTCCATAGACAACTCCTGTTGGATTGACAGACCATTATTAGCACTGACACACACACATACACTGCACACACAGATCATAGGCACACAAAGAGAAACATATGATTACACCCACACAAATCCATATGTATGAATTGGCACGCACATGCACCCATATATATCTACATCCCACCCCCTTACCACCCACACACACACACACACACACACACACAGGGAGTAAAGGAGTGCTCAGAAAAAGAGAGAAAGTACCTCTGGTCTGAGCAGAGAGGGTCGCAGAAGTTGTTGTGTCTGCCAGAGGGAAAGAAAGGCGACGAATGACAAGACAAATGACAGAGGTTAGGAGCTCTCCCCCAAAATGCTATATATCTATTTTGGAAACAAAAATCAATACCTGACGTTCCTCATTCAATATCTTTGAAATATAGAGGGTCCGGTCTGTTTGTTTGCTTTCATTTTGTGCTGTCAGTCATTCTGACAGCACAGGGGATCATCATCTTGGAGCCAAACTCCTCAGTTTCACTCCAAAATGAAATATTCACCATTTAAAAAATCACTTGTTCAAAATGATTGCTGGTATCAAAGTAAAACTCACTATTATTGAAGTTATTAGACAGCTAAAAGTAACGTTACATACCATATAATAACATATAAGATTTTATTATCAGTTGTGTTAAATATTAAGCAATGAACATCTGGTAACATTTGTTTTCCAAAATGTATATATAGTGTTTTGGCATGACGACCTCATCAGTATTTTGCATCTACAAAAGCCAACTTTTTAGGAATTGAGAAAAAAACTGGTTGATTTTCCCATTGATGCCCATGTGTTTTTTGACATAAAATGCATTATCAATGAACTGCAGGTCATGAAATGTTTTTACACATGGGAGACAATGTCAGCAGTCAATTATGTTTAATTTATTTAATTACAAAAAAAATTGTAGATACAAGGCACTGATGATATGTCCCTCTATCCCTTAAATAGAAAGTTGTAATCGTCATTACAGAAAACAGAACAGGAGAGGAAAAAGTACAAGCTCCACATCAGAGAAAAAGAATAAAATAAATAATACATATGCAATGGCAGTGTGCAAGCCGAGAAAGACACCTACCTCATGTTGCCCATATCCACGCCTGGAAGACAGTGAGAGATAAAAGAGAGAGACAGAAGACAAAGAGAAGCAGAAAAGCCAGTGACCGATATTGCAAAGAAAACTTGCCATAAAACATAATCCTCTTGATCTAGATGCGTGTTTAATACGTGTCAGCATTTCACTATGAATTTTACTTACTGCAGAGGAAATTGGATGTTTAAATCAAAACCCAAATGGAAGTGTCCACTGGAAGCATTTCACACTTTTGAGGAGACAAGGAATTCAAAGCAGTTTGTGCTGATGTTGTGCATGAGTGTGTGTGTGAGTGTGTGTGTGTGTGTGATGGGGAGAGAGGGGGAGAGCTACATTAGAGAGCGAGAGAAAGACTAAACAAAAGAACAAAAAAGAAAGAAAGAAACCTAGAAACGATGTCATTGAGTGTGTTTTCCCGCACAGTAATTTTGCATATTATTTTGGGTACTCTGTATTCTGTCGCTCCATTATGTAAGTATTCTGTTTATGGGTTGGTAAATATAAACACCACATCCCATTTACAATCCCCCTTGTAAGCTCATAGACTGTTAATGAGAAAGCTGGATAGATGGGACATCTCAATATTAGCCTGGATACTGATGCATGTGAACACCTCGTCCCACTTAAATTCCTGAGGTGTAATAGTGCAGCGGTAATACAGCACTTGGAATATTCCATTTATTCATGATTACAGGGATATTTATGATCAGGATGTGAACATTCATATAAATAATGTATCTGGAAATTAACTTCAGGGGGATATGAGCTGGTATATGGTATAATCTGAGCATGTAAATGCACTTACTGTTAATCAGACATGCAGCAGTGTGCTACTGTAGGTACACACCGCCATCAACTACAGCAACTAGTCACCAGAAAAGAAACCAAAAGAAACCAATGAGGCAACGGTCGACCAGTTGGTCAGTGTGGAAAAGTTGACCACTGTTTAACTTTTGGGAGACACCTGTTGCCAACAGCCAATCAAATTGTTGTGCTTTCTTGTTCTCCTTGAAAAATTATTCCAGCTGCCATGATCAAAATGGACGAGGAGCTGATCACCGCCATCCTTGCTTCAATATACACATGAAACACAATATGTGGAGAATGATTGGGTCATGATTTCAAAATATACCACTGACGTGGTATATTTTGAAATAAAGTTAGCAAGTTTGAGGTCGCAGGCAGGATAACCTGAGGATGGTAAGCTAGATTTGTTTATTTACACTATTTTGCACACGTTGAAGTTAGGGTTAGACTGATAAATCAGTTTGCTGATATATCAGACCAATATTAGCCTTTTGTTAAAGCTGCAATATGCAACTTTTTTCACATTAAAATAACAAATAAATAGGACATAATAGGATTATATATTATCAGTCTGTGTTGGTCTGTGAGCCTGTGTATACATGCATAAATCTCCCCATTTGCATGAAATTGGCTTTTCAATGATATCCGGGACACATTTTGGGGCGTATACCATTCGCTGTGGGTGCAGCCAGTGGTGAGATGGATGGTGACTATCAAGGTGAGGCTAGCAGCTACAGCACAAGGAAGTCATGGCAACAACAACAATGGCAGAAAACAGTAACAGATAAAAAAAAACAGCAAAGCTAAATGTGCAGCAGACAAGATCCGTTCAAAAACATGAGTGATCATGGCCATCGCTTTTGATCAAGTTGATGGCAGTGTGTACAAATAGGTAGATACAGTTTAAAACTCAACTATTTGAAAATGACAAGACTGTTCTGTAAAACTAAAGTAATGAATTGTTCAAATAGAGACAGTAAGACAAAGACAGAAACAAAGACAAAGAGAGACAGTGAGTGAAAAAGAAAGCAAAAAAAAGCCAAAGGGAGAAAGCCCAGAAAGGAGAACGGGAAAGAGAAAGACAAAGAAATAAATAATACATACAAAAAAAAAAAAAAAAAAGCCAAAAACCTCTCTGTTCATGTGTCTGTGTGCCAGCAGGACCTATTGTTGTGTGAAAGCAAGGTAATGAGCTGGCAAAATGAAGATGTATCACAGAACAACAAATGGTGACTTTTAGAGGACACTTCGGATATCTCCTTTCTCTCTTTTATTAAAACACAAACAGACCGACACACACACACGCGCACACACACACACACACACACACGCACGCAAACAAACTAGTTACACCACTTAGGCATTTCATTAAATAAAGTCAGAAGAGAATATCTGATTGTGCCTCTTAAATACACACACACACACACACACACACACACACACACTCCGAGGGATTCCGCAGCCCTCCATTCAGTATCAAACGGCAGCTTTGTATGAATGATTGTGCTTCATAAAAAAGAAGATTATCAGGTTAAATAAAGGCGTGGGAGGTTGGATGGATGGCAGGATGGATAGATGCATTGATGGACAGTGGATGGATGGATAAATAGATGGATGAATGGGTGGATGGATGGATGGATGGATGGATGGATAAATACATGGATGGAAAGGCGTTTTTGTGATCTACAGGTTACCATGAAATGGAGGAAACAGAAAATATCCCTCCCTTTAACTGTCATTTTGCGTGTGTGTGTGTGTGTGTGTGTGTGTGTGTCCTCTCCGGCGTTGTGTATTTTGTAGTGTGTTAGCGTGTGTGTGTCTATCAGTGTGTGCAGATAAGTCTATCTCTATGTCCTTGTTGTTCTGGCAGACACATTATTAGGTCCTCTCAAGACAAAACACACAAGCAGCTATCTGATCTCTCACTCACACACACACACACACACACACACACACACACACACATCTGACATGATTGACTGTCGCTCTTCGTGTCCTCCCCTCACCCTGTCTGGCAGTGTGTGTGTGTGTGTGTGTGTACGAGAGAGAGAGAGCGACAGAGAGAAATATTATTAGCTCTTAAAGAACAGACTCACACTGAGACACTCAATAACACTCCCTTCCTCCCCCCCTCTCTTTTCCTTCTGTCTCCATTTTGTCTCTCCCTTCTTCTCTCAGAGCTACTGTAGTTACGACACCAACTCCTCAACAACTCCTCTCTCTCTCTCTCTCTCCCCCTTCTCACTGTCTCTCTTTTCCCGAATTGTCGTTGCCTTTCTTCTCTCCCTCCTTCTTCTGCGCCTCCCTGTCTCACTCTCAACCCTCGCGTCTCTCTCTTCCTATGTCAGCCCTTTTTTCTCTCTCATCCCACCCCCACGCCCCGTCCCCTCTCCCTTTTTCCACCCTCTGTCTTTGAGGCTACACCGCGTGGAAAATAATGACTTCTAAAATAATCAAGTCTCATCGCGAATCCATGAACATGCCCCCTTTGAAGCAAAGCAAACCATCAGTAAGTCAAGAAGATGCGTCTTTGTACTGTAAATGCTGCGAGAGCGAAGGACCACCGCAGCCAAATGGTCATGTTCCAGCTTCAAACAATGTTCCAGGGAAGCAATTTTCCTCTTTCCACTTTATTTATCCAGCACTTATGATATATCATAAACTTGCTTTGGGATTTCAAAGGTTCAAATTTCCTGCCTAAAAGCTACAGAGAGCAGGTTTAAAACATACAGCAACACAACCCCCACCAGCCTCTGTTACATTTTTACATTTTTAAGCATTTAGCCTGGCTCAAGGACACTTTCACAGGTCACACAGACGCTGGTGGACACATTGTCTTGAAATACCCTCCTCCATTTGTGATATTTATTTTTTCCTTGCTGCATCCTATCAGAATTTGTTGCTGCAATAACCCGATTTCCCCATGGGGATCATTGCTGTGGCAGGACAGCCTCTCTAATTGCTGAAACCATCGTGTAAAACCGTCTCTCTCTGTGTCTCAGTTCTATTTCAATTAAATGCAGTCTGCTTTATTGACATGAATGCTGAAAAAAAACAAAAAACATATTGCCAAAGCTGTCTGTCCTCTAGCAAAACAGCACAATAAGAAGTGAATGGGTAAAAGCATGCAGGTAGTGTTGACACAGTGTGTGTGTGTGTGTGTGTGTGTGTGTGTGTGTAAGAACATGCAGACACACTGAGGTTGAAAGCTAATCTTAACAAAACATTTCCTAGCCAGTCAGCTGAAACGGTTACATTGCCGCGACCTGTTTAATACCACAGTGTGTGTGTGTGTGTGTGTACATGCTCACATTTACCTAAATGTGTGTGTCTATGTGTCTATGCCAAAGCTGTATGTGTCTGTGTGTATGTGCAGGAGCGGGCCTATGTGTGTTTATGTGAGTGTGTCTTTGCTTTGGGTGTGTGTGTGTGTGTGTGTGTGTGTGGCTTTTCAACCAGTGACATGCTGACATGATCATTCATTGTGTGTGTGTGTGAGAAAGAAACACAGCATTAATCAATTCCACCAACGTCTGTTTGTGTGTGTTTTTTTTCTAAGCCCAGGTCATTCTGTCCTAACATCACAGCTTTATCGATTCCACTGGAGATAAGATCCATCAAGGTGTGTGTGTGTGTGTGTGCATGTGTGTGTGTGTGTCTGTGTGTGTGTGTTTGTGTTTTCTGACACAATGGAAATCCTCTCATAATGCCACAGCTTGATCAATTGTACCACAGAAATGACCATGAGATGTTGTTTTGTTTGAGTGTGCCTGTATCATGATTTGATCCAATTCTCCAGACATGAGACCATCAGCTGCACCCAGCAGGAGTTTGCTTGAGTGAAAATAATAACACTGTTTTCTGTTGTAGAAAACTGCATGTTTTTGATGTACTATATGATGATAATGATGTTTGTCTCATTATACAATATCTGGGCTTCTCCTTTTTTTGTTCTCTTCTATTATTGCCGCTGTCGTATGAAATCCTCTTATCTCTGAAACATCTAGGAAATGAAAAAAACACTCAGGGGTGTTCTCAGTGGATCTTGAAACTCTAAACTTTAAAGTGTTAGTGCCATACTCTACCCATTGATCTACAAAGGGAACCAAACACCTAACCCTGGTACTAACGCTGGTTATTGTCTCATATATTTAATCTAGTTTAATGTATCTTCTGTTATCTGTTATCTCAGAAACAAAAAAAATGGGCACTTCCGTTCAACCTGATTGCTTGTATTTTATGTGCGGTGTTGCTGGTGACAGGTACCTACTGAGAAGAGAAGACTTGGTCTACAAAGCATGCATATGGTCTTTTTAATTACTTTTTCACTCAAAACAATTCATTGAGTAACTTGCAAAACATTGGCTTTGTGACCTTTCTAAGGTAAATCAGATGTGAGATGACTGAAACACTGTATTTTCTCACTAAAATGTTTTAAATGTAGGAGACAGTGTGTGTGCAGGAGTTTCTCTGCCTACTCTTCCTGGCACCATTCCATCAAGACAAATGATCTGCACAGATGCAATCACTGTCAGTCACTGTAGATGTTCCACTTTGCACATGCTTATGGCTCCGCTGCTTCACTTGTGCTTGACCCTGAAGCATTATTTAGAAAAAAAAAAAAAACGCTGTAAAAATGCAGGACAGACGCAGGACTGGGGACTTATGACGTCTACTGCTGTATATAGTACTAATGCAACATGTATACAGGATTGGGGACTTCTGATTGCTGCCAGTGTGCACAGTACTAATGAGGTTGGGTGACTTCAACATTGGCTACTACAGTGGTAGTAATACAGGATAGATGCAGGGTGGATGACAATTATGGCTGCCACCCAGTACATCCTGTATTTTGAATACTTGGTTATTAAAGTGATTCAAATTTTTCTTTCAAATAAAAATGGCCCTGAATGCTCTTAGCACCGCTTATTTTATTAGGAAATGACATTTCATTTTCAGGACCTTTCTCTATTTGTAAAGCATTTTCCAACATACCTGCGCAATGGTTTTAACGAGGGAAACCTTGTATAAAAGTAGCAATATAACTTTCTAGAAAAGAGTTCATAACATTTCAGCACATACTGCCTAGAGAAATATCACTACATATAAATGCTTTAAACATACATACACTGTAGCTCTGCACCTTCCTACATATTCATACATGCCACTGAAATTAAGTTCCTTGAAAAAGCAAAACAAAATTAATACGACGTTGCGGAACATGAAAAGACAATGCAGGAATTGACCATTTTGAATGCACATGAAATATAAGGTCCGAAGTTTTAGGTAAACAGAAAAAAAAATATAATCAACTAAAGACATTGATGAAAAAGAGAGAAAACATGAAATACAGATTGAGTACAATAGAAAGAAAGAAAGAAAACCAGAGTAAAGAAAGAGCAAACAAAATTGGCAAGAGCTAAGAAATACAAATAATTGAATAAGAGGAGATAGAGAGAGACAGATGAGGTTTTATAAAAGTACCTATAACAACTAATAACTGAATGACAAAAACAGTACAGAATGAGAAACAGACAAAGAGACAAAAGATACTGGTGACTCACACACATCCATGTGTCTAATTTGGGTCAAGACAACACCTTAATAACAACATAGATTCAATATGTGTCCATATCAACATGAGTTGAAAAGTAACATAATTGTGCATTGACTCAAATTAGAAACATGGACGAAACATCCTTTTAAGACAGGTAGTTCTATTGATAGCTACAGAACCAGCTCTGCCAATGTTGTTAGATTATGTGGATTTGTAACCTAAAGTGTTACTAGGGAACCTAACAGTGGGTATTAATGGTTAATGAAATGGAGAGTCTTGGTAAAAAGAAAATGTGATGGAGATAATGTCACTGGTGGTAGTCCTGTGACTGCAGAAATACCAAAACTGTCCCATGCAAAGTTCGCTGTTGAAACTGGAAATGCAAAAACTCCCTTGTCCAACACAGTTTCATCCAAGTTGGCAAGGTCAAAGATTGCTCTCTCTCTCCTCCTCTTTACTCTCTCAGCCCGCACAGCTTAATAGGATCAGCAACTAGTCAGGAGTCCAGAGCTTGTGTGTTAGTAGTCGGGTGACACATTTCCTTCCCACGACAAGCAAATGTGCCCGTCAACATCCAAGTCCTTGAGAAAGACACTGACCCTTAATCGATCACTCATTATAATTTGTTCTCAACAAGAGTGTTAATTATATGGCTTAAATGTAAAATGTTAATGGTACTAGTTGAGCCAAGAGAGGCTACAGTTCAGCTGACTACGAGACATCTCACCACTTCTACTCGCTTGATTTCACAGCTCCCATCTGCGGCCATTTAAGCCACTTTTCCACAGTGTTAATTAAGAAAAAAAAATGCCAGACATGTTTTGGGGGGGGAAATACCATAATGAGACAGATAATGAGTAAACCCTGCCAGCAACTGTTTTGGTGTTGTGATGGGAACCAGGCTTTTCAGTTCCTCCTAGTAAGCATGCAGGTTCATTAAAATGGGGGCATGGGGGGACAAAATGTTACATGAAAACACATCCCATTAAATTTGGCCTCAACCTGAGTATCCTTTCCTCCTCCTCAATCCCTCTCTCTTCTAGTAATAGTCAAAGAGAAAAAGTGTAGAAGGAATCTTCCACTATTGAGTTTATATTAGGGCTAGGCAGGATTTGACCATCCTTTCCCTCTTCTTCTCTTTCTCCCTCTGTCTCCCCCTTACCTCCATATCTGTATCCAATAGCAACAGGTACCAACATTTCAGAGGGGATAACATTTTTCTTCTACTTTTGAGTTTATATTAGACCCTCTCTTCCTTTTCTTTCTTATGTAGAAAACAGGAAGTCACGTTGGAAGCACACATGGAATCCAACTGAGCTATTTTCAGCATCAGTCCCTTGACAGCTCCGCAGCAACTACACAACAATGTTAAGAAATTCCCCTCTGTGTGCTTTCCATATCAGAAAGGTAAAGTCAGAGCGAGAGAGAGAGAGAGAGAGAGAGAGAGAGATAGGCTAGAGCACTGTTGACTGAGAAGGGAATCGTTTCTCCAGCTCTTCCATGATGGAATTCATGTTCGGGTTGGGCTGAATCTGTGGAGGCGGAAGATCCTCTCCTCCTCCTCCTCCTCCTCCTCCTCCTCCGCCTCCTCCTCCTCCTCCTGCTCCTGCTGCTGCTTCTTCTCCTCCTCTGTCTCCTCCTCCTTCTCCTCCCGCTCCCTCTCTCCCCCGCTCTCCTCCTCCTGTTATGATATCCAAGTCAAGTGAATCGATAGAATCCATGGAGGCCCGGCTCTTCATGGCCTTCTTGAGCGGGTTCTGCTTCTGATCTATCTGGCTAAACATGTTGGCCACCGACTTCTCAATCTCTGCGATGTTGTGGATGTTCTTCAGGATCCCTTTCAGCTCTTTTCGGGGGGGTTCGGGTCCCGCCGGGAGGGGCGGCGGCGGCGGCCGGAGGGAGACGGGCCGCAGGGTCGGCGCCTCCGAGAGCAACGGGAGGACAAAAGTGGAGGGGTGCAGGAGCGAGGGAGACAAGGGGGGAGGGAGAGGAGGGGGCGGGGGAGGTGGGGGAAGAGGAGGCGGAGGCGGAGGAGGAGGAGCAGGTTTTTCGGTGTGGTTGGAATGGGATGAAGTAGGTGGAGGGGGAGGAGGAGGAGGAGAAGGAGGAGGAGGAGAAGGAGGAGGAGGAGGAGGGGAGGACGGGTGCTGAGGTGGGGGAGATGAGGGAGGGGGAGGAGCGGAGGTGGGTGGAGGTGGGGATGGCGGGGGAGGCGGGGGAGTTGAGGGGGGGTCGGGGATAGCCTCCAAATGAACCTGTAATCTCTCTTCTGCACTCTGGCTTCCCGCTAAATTTGCCCCGAAGCGCCGCAGTACAGGGGGAGTGGGCTTGTGACTGGGTGGAGGGGTCCCGCCGTCACTGTGGGTGATGACGATACTCGGGGGACCCTCCTTAGTCTGAGAAATTGAGACATGGTGGGTCGTGGTGTGCTTGTGATGCTGGGGCGACTCGGGGAAAACAGAGAGCAGAAAATCAGGGGACAAAGACCCGCGGGAGTCTCTGCTTTGCCTCTGTCTCATCTCCTGGAGTGCCTGTTGCTCGAACTGCCTGGCTTGCTCTTTGACCGTCAACTTGGGCTCCAGGCTCGGGCTCCCCATCAGGTCCGAATCCAATCCACGGTCAAATCCTGAATCCAGACCCGCGTCTTTGCTCTCTTTGAACTCGGCCTTCAGGAGCTCCAGCTCCCACTGCACGGGATCCATGACCACTTGGCGTCTCAAAGCGTCGTACATCTCCCTGCGATGTAATCTTGACGGGAGAGTCCAGCTGTGTCCAACCCCAGATCCCCATCCACTGTCACTGCCACTGTACCCACTGAAACCCACATCACCTCCAGAGGAGCTGAGCCTGAACCAAGCCTCTCGAAGGCCTTTCCTGGACGGGGAGAAATTCCCAAGAAGGTCCCTTCTTCTCTGGCTTCTTCCAAGAGTCTCTGGGCTACTCAAAGTCCCGTCCTCATCGTAAATGGGATTTTTAATAGTAAGGGGGTTTTCGTCAGAGAGAAAGGTGATGTTGGACTCAGACTTGGGCAGGTTGTTGAGCACCCCTCCATTGGCAACACACTGGCGGTGGGCGGCGATGGCCCGCGTGGCGAAATCTGAGATCAGACGTTGCTGGTCGCCTTCATCCAAGCTGGCACCACTGCCACCACCGCTACGATTTGACCGGCTGGTACACGGATGGAGGAATGAAATGAAAAAGAAAGATGGAATGAAGGGAGGCATAATAAAAAAAGAATCATAGATAAAGCATGAGGGAGATGAGGGAGCTTGTTTAATGGATCTAGGAAGATGTAATTACAAAAATCAAAGATAAATGAAATGGAAGAGGGAGATAAGGAATGAATGAGATTTAAATGAACGAGTGGGACTGCACAGGAGCAACAGAGCTTTGACGTACTGATGTGGATGGAGTGGTAAATAAAGATGTTTTGAAAGGAGGAGTGACAAAAGAAAGATATATAAAGAATGAGGGGGAAAGGAAGATAAAAAGAGAGAACATCTGCTAGAGGGTTTGTTGGATAAATGAAATGGAAAGAAACTTGACATGAAGAGAGGAATGAGAAAAGGAATGAGAGGAAAGGGATGAGAGATCTTAAAGGAAGGGAAGGTATTTTATCTCTGTCCTGTTTTTGGAGGAGGCAGTCATGAAACATGAAAACTTGAAACAAAAGGAAAAGGAAGGAAAACAGGAAGACCAAAAGAACCGTGGTAGAATAAAAGGGGTACACTACAGAGAGGCTATTGCATCACAACGATAAACAACGCAATATCTGCTGGGTTAAAGTCCATGTTAGACGGGCACATTTTGAACCAGTGTAGATGGACAATTTGTGACTCAATTTGTGAATGGCAACAAACCCAATATTTCATGATACCTTAGTTAAGCATTGTCCGCTATAATATCCACATTGATTTTGTCCCATTTGAGAATCTCCATACCTGTCAAAGCCACCTATTGCCCATCCACATTGCCTCAAAAAGTAGCCCATGCATCATTACCAGTACGGATATTTCATCACTAATCTACCAACAGCACAATCAACCTCGAGCAACACAACTTTGCCTTGTAATACAAGAGGACAACTAACACTGCACATAAAAAAATAGTAGCCATTGACGGGCACAAAGACAAAAACTAAACCAAGAAAACTGCAATTGTCACGGCACAGTGTCTAAGAGCTCACAGATCAGAAACAATTTTGTCTACTCACTTTAGTCTGTCAGTCATGGACAGAGAGATGGATGGATGAGAACAAGAGAAGACGGACAGATGAATAGACCAGTTAAGATGAGAACAGGGAAAGAAGAGTGATGAAATGATGGCAAAGTGTGATGTTATGCCCTTTAAAGTTGTGAAAGAAAAGAGCTCGTCAGTGGGAAAAGGTGTTTGGACATTGGAAAGAAATTAGAGTGGAAGAGTATTGGAACAGTCAAGCGAAATCAGTTAATTTTGCTGAAACAACTGGCATTTGTCAAGAATGTTTTCAGCATTTATATATCCTGGGAAGGTTGGCTGAGCACAAATGCAGTTTCTCAGCAATGCCTGGCTCACTTTTATTATTCACATTCACACCTGGGCGTTGCCTAGTACAGCCACAGCCAACAGTCTACTGTTGTCCAATAAAGAGCTTTACTAGAGTAGTTGGGGGTTAGTGCCTTGCACATGGGAGAGCATTTCTCACTTTCCACACCCTGTCTGGGATTCCAACTGGCAACCTTCCAGTCAAAAGTAATTTTTTCTAAACCCTAAGGTGTTGCCACCTCAGCGTTTGCACAAGATAAAGAATCAATAGAAAACAGTCTGTACTTTGTCTCACATACATCTGTTGATCAGAAATACAAGTCTTGTAAGTTTAACTAACTAAGCAGTTACATGAAAAGAAGAAAAAAACAAAAACTTTATCCACAAATCACTATATACCCATTTTGGAAAAATCATTGGTTAAAGTTTAAAGGATACAGCCTGTAAAAGTGGTTCCATTTTGAACTTAAGTTACCTTTTATCCTTGACAAAACACTATAATTTGCGAGAAGACTGCCTGTGCTATGCTAATGTCAAATGCTAATGTCAAATGCCTGCTGATTAAGACCGTTATTATGTGTCAGTATGGAAAAAAATGTGAATCTCATGCATTCTGAAGTCAGTTTTAAAAGTCATTTACTTGCCTCATTATACAAACAGCAACTGACGAAGAAAGAATATTTAACTTAAATTAAAGAATGAACTTTAACCAATTAGGCCTCGGGATTTTTTTCCCATTCTACATAATACTCATGAATTAGTTAATACATTTCATCCTACTCAGTATAACTATTTCATGGTACACTGCTCTAGTGCTCTAGACACACAGGATACACACAGCTGCAACCATACTGCATGCTTAGCTGAGTGTACTGTATGCACGTACTGTAACAACTGAATGCTGAATGTATATTTGTAGAGTGACATTTACACTGTAATCTACTATCCATTGTGTATAGTAGATAACTATAACATTTTTATTTAATAAGAAACACGGGAAGGTATATTCCTCGCATCTAGTTAGAGACAGAACACAAGTGTTGGCCGCAGCATGTGTTTGTCAGTGTGTGTTGCTAACTAACATTAACACGTCTTTAAAATAACACCCTCCACATTTAATGTGTTGCTAATAATAAGCTAAAGAACAGTTAATTTTCAAAGGTAATTGAAAATAGACATTAAAACCCAAGCCTGTCAAGAGAACAGCCAAAGGTAATTAAAAGAAAAAAAAAAACTCCTCAAAAATCAGTCTACTGAGCAGTTTGATAATGGACCTTAATTATGAATGTGCAAACCTTTGCACTTTGCCAGGTTTTATATTCTGTTGGGGGTATTTAGCCCCTACAAGATAGCAGTGATATGTAATGTACACACACAAAATCCCTTACTGCTTACTTTGCACACACACACACACACACACACACACACACACAGAGCAGAGACTTCACCAGCCACAATTAAACTGCTCAGCAGCTTATCAATAGAATTAATTATCGCCCAGGGTGGTCCTTATAAATTACTGGCTGCATTTATTTCAATTATCTCATATCCAAGTTCATTTCCGCACACATTTTTCAGAGGATCGTTTGGGCTGGCTAGTCAAATGTGCAGCATCTCATGTGTGCGCGTACACACACACACACACACACACACACACACACACACACACACACACACACACTTGGAAATCCCTTTTTGTCATTTGGAGATAGTTCCTACCATCTTGCATATGAATTGCCATCATGTTAATGGGAGTGGGGAAGCATATCAAGGACGGACAGGAAACCGGTGATGCATGTAATGCTGATAAGAGTTCCTCTCAACTTCTTCTTAACGCTCCAGAAAAGAATTATAAATGAACTATCTGTGTATTGCCTTGAGTGAGTGAGTGAGTGAGTGTCTGAGTGAGTGTCTGAGTGGGTGTGTGTGCGCGTGTGCATGCGTGCGTGTATTTTAACTTTGAGATAAAACTTAAAACAGTGTCTCCACAAACAGTCACTGTTACACTCTTGTTTAACCAAGCTAACACCAATCAAACCAGTGGAAATTGGCAAAAGGCTAAATTAAACAGAGAATTTGCTAGAATACACACAGAAACAGAGAAGCTAACTAATGACCATCTATATTGCCTCAAATTACTGCCCATGGGCCAGATTAGTGACACTAGATTTTCAAAAATAAATAAACTGTGAAGCATCCATTCCCAAAACTGATATTGCAGTCTACTGTGGAGGCTCATCTAACAAAATATAACCTGTTTTTAGACTGCGACCCTACAAGCCTGCCGTATTTCACTCAGCTTCCGTTGGGAGGCTTTGCCAACAACTGTTAACCTTTCCACAACCCACCTTTGGGTTCTGAGCTGCTCTCTGGACCACAGAATCGACTGACCTTGTCACCCTTTGTGAATTAATTTGAAGCGCTTGCTGCAAGTTGTCATTCAGGCGACCACAGGGTAAATCAAACAGACAGAAATCCTTATTCATCCTATGTGCGTTCAACTTGCTTAACTGTAAAAAAAAAAAATTCTCCAACCCTTGTCCCCCTAGTTAACTATACAGCCTCGTTTCATTTAACATGCCCTGTTTCTGTGTTTTACTTCACTTATTGTGATTTGATGATTTAATGTACTATGCATTGCTGCAAGCCACAAAATCCATTAGGCACAATGGAAATGCTGAAGCGAACTTGAGCGATTGCACTCATGTGAATATTTTTCTGTGGGCGGATCGCTGACCTTCATTTTCTCTCCGGTAAAGTGAGGACATTGGTATGCAAAACAACAGGGAAAATGACCAGGGACAAGTCGAATGCCCCTGAACTTTGTGTAGATAAAAATGCGGGGCTTATCCACAACTGCTAATGCATTCAACAATCAGAGCTTTGTTTGGTGTTAGTGTGATGCAGGGTTATGTGCCTGGCCGTGATTAATCCAAGAGTGTCTTCTTTACATAATGTTATCGGTCTCGCCGGCCACTGATGTGAACTGTTAAACGAAGTACAGGGGATGTTTCGAGGCTACAGAAAAGTTCTGGTCTGTAGGGAATCAAGGAGGTAGAAACATCACTGGCAGAAGTGTTTTCCAAAGTCTGGGTGAGAAGCCATAGTTAAAATGTGAGCAGATTTGATGCTCTGCACACCACAACGCTCCCAAAGCTGGAGAGGCACACTGCTTAAGCTTAAGTTCAATAGCCGGAGAAATGTGCGCTAATGCTTCTGCTTTGGCTCATCAATGTGATTGCCACTTTAACGCTTCACTTACATGGCGTTGTCGCCCAGCTCTTCGTACAGGTTGTTGGCAGTGCCTGCTCCGGGTTTGCCCGTCGGCAGCGCCATCTGGATACGGGCTGTTTTGGCACACTCCGCCTGACGCCTGGACACACAGCGGAGAGAAAACACACAGAGTTAGTTTGGAAAGTAGTTAAAAAGGTCATGATGAGAGTTTGGTGGCCTTATAGATCATCCTGGAACCAAGTGGACTGAAGGTTTGATCTCTGCAAGATGCATCCATCCCTGTCAGAGTGTGCTTGAGCAAAACACCCTCCACCCGGACCCCAAACACCCACCTATACATAGTGAATATTTCAACAATATCCCAATATACTTAAATTTTACAACAGTATACTTTTTGCTATCCTATATTTTTTATTTGCATTCTTTATACCCAGCTATTTTATCCTCAGTGTCTGTGTCGCTCTTTCCACTGCCTGAAAAAAGGCAGCCAACTGGTGTGGGCTGTCTTGTCCAGTCAGTATCATTACATTATGACAGGGAATTGCTATATCATACGTACACACACACACACACACACACACACACACACACACCACGTGTACACACATTTTGCACACAAAGTTTACAAATACTAATAAAATATACTACTCAAGTAAATATACTAATATACTAATAAAAAGCAGCAGTCTTGGGACTACACATTTCTTTTTTCCAAGTTATTCAGTATTCATTTGTTTGATTCCTGTTTCACTTCCCTTCCTGATCTCATCCATTACATCGTACAATGGAGTGAGAAACAGATTTATCACAATGAAAGGTGTTTAAGACAGCAACGACAACATTAATATTTTAGTGCGGGAATATGAAAACAATACTCACTCTTTGAACCTGGTGGTGATGGACACAGCAGATGAGAGAGAGAGAGAGAGGGAGAGAGAGAGGGAGGGAGAGAGAGAGAGAGAGAGAGAGAGAAATTAGCCATTACTTGAATCATAAATCACACAGTACCTCTTGTTAGCGAGCTTCCTCCATTGTAATTCAAAAGCAAAGTTTGACAATTGGTCTTCATTACTGCCATTTAACAATATGATAAGACTAGTGATTATGATGCAAATGATTATCACTCCTTATCCTTACACTCTCTTTTCCTCTTTACCTCTCCCTCTCCTTTCTTCTCTGCTCTGCTCCTCACTTAACACTTCTCCTCTCCTTTCCTCTGACTGATAACTATGGCCCATCTGTCGTTACTTGTCTCCCTTTCTCCTCAGCAGGATGAGAAGCTCTCTCCAAAATGCACTGATCCGGTTTTAATTTGTGTGTGTGTGTGTGTGTGTGTGTGCTTGGGAGACGGTTGAAATGAATGGCCTTTCACGGTGCTTAGCTAAACAAACTATTAGAATTGGCACTGTGGGATATGCTGCCATGCTGAATCATCAAGAGAACTGATTGGGCTAGGTGATAAAATGATAAATAGTGTTAAACAACATCCTGTGGGAGAGACAGTGTCAAGTTTGTCTGTCTCTCTATTTATTTGTCCGATTGGCTGCATACTGTATCTCTCCGTTTATTTGTCTGTATGTCTGTCTATCCGCCTCTAAGTGAACTATCCGTCTGCCTCTCTTGACTCGTTCTCTTTCTACTCATTAAATATCTGCTTGTTGACTATCTTTTTATCTGTGTCTGTTAACTTCTGTTTGCCTCCCTTACTCTTTATTTATTGAGCGTGCCTTCATAAGGAAAAACATTTCACTATTTCACATACGTTTGAATATAACTGTACTGCAGGTTGTTATTTTTCTTTATCAAACACGTTGTGAGGAAAAAAAAACTTTCCTTATAGGTCCTTAAGTTTCCTAAAATGGCTTGTTAGCATTCCTCATTGAAACCATGAGGCAGAACTAGCTGCACACGTCCAACACATTACTATCCACTTATTGCTCATACTTACTGTCAATAAGCGATAATACTTAGGAGTATGTTTAGCTTTCTTTTACACTTTTCAAGCATGCATGATTACTCTAGGGAATATTTGTTAAATGTCTTTCATTGTTGGACTTGCTGCAGTATTGGGAATCTGGGAATTTAAACTTGTTCTAGAGTTGCACTCATTGAACGTTGCTCTGGATGACATCATCAAGTGTCACTTAAATGCCTAAATGCTCATTTTACCTACCATTTAGTTGTAGGAATAGAGTTTGGTCACCTTTTCAAATTGACATAAATCTTGAGGACTTATACTCATGGTATATATCATATTAAGCTGTATCAAAATGATGCAAGATATGCAAATAGGAAAGAAAACATAAAGTAATGTTTCACTGAAGTATAAATGTTTTCTGATTATGTAGGTGGCTGTGATGCCTTATGATAACTGATTGGAGGTCATGGTTTACACACGTTTTTTTTAGACATCACTGCTTGAATGCCAATGTCAAACTTCCCTACTTAAATCCAAAAATGTGTCCAAAATCCAAAAGTGACTCCAGAGAAGCCATACTCACTGTCTGTAAGTGATAATGACGATCAATATAGCGGGGACACAGCAGATGATGATGATGACTGCCAGAGCCAGCAGCGCCCCCTCTGTGTAGCCCACAGTCTGGACAGCTTTCTTCACGCTGGTCACCACTTCAGGGGTTCGGATCTCCAGGATCCGCCCGCCGGGGGGGAGGAAGGGCTTGAACTCCTTGTTGATGTCCAGCAGTTTACCATCAAGGAATCTGTGGACCGCAAACACAATGGTGTCTCTTACTCTTTGTTACCGAGTCCATCTGAATTCAGCAGCAAACACCCCACACTAACCACGATTACTGAGTAGGAGTGATGCCTGACAACATCAACGGACAGCCACAAGCAAGTGTGTGTGTGTGTGTGTGTGTGTGTGTGTGTGACAGTGAATGGCAGAACTGCCTGCCAGTTAGATGTCAAACAGTTAGCCATGTAGCAAATCAGTCAATCAGTCAGCAAGACAGCCAGTTTAAGCTAAAACAGAATAGAACACCCTAAACTCTCTCACTCTCTCTCTCACGCACACACACACACACACACACACACACACACACACTTGTGCTGTTCTACTTTCAAATCTGTTAAGCTGAATTCTATTCATTTGTTTCCTAACTCCTCACCCCTAAAGCGAGTCCTAGTTAAAGTGAAGACTGACTAAATGTCCTCATTTTGGTTCTACCAAGGGGCTACAACAACACACACGCACACACACACACACTTTGGAGGACTTTAATCCAGAACTTTTTATGAAGTAATTTCATGAGGGTAAAAGCCCTTAATGAAAATCGTAGCAGGCGTGTCGCATAACCTTCACCTGAATGGGTGCACTGCCCAAAACTACAAACTGGCTTCTACTGTGAAAAGTGAGAAACCATGAAAAACCAAGGGAATGGCAGCACTCCAAAAACCCTAATTGAGGTTAATTAATTAATTAACTGCGACTAATTGAGGTTAAGTCCTGTCACAGTTTTTGGAATAGGTTCATTGGAGTGCCGCCATTCCCAAGTTTTTTACATGGATTCGTTGGTGAAGTCCTTACTTGTAGAGCTCCTGTCTTGATATCGCTCTATTCGTCAGCGGGTCGATAGCGTAAACCATCAGGTCTGACTTGGAGTAGTCTTCCTGTTCCAATCCATCGCCGTGACGATGGGGCCCGATGGTCTCCACAACAACCTTGGCCCCCGGTATCTGCTCCTGGACGTAGCGTTCCAAAATACTGAGACCGGGGGATAATGGGGGTGGAGAGTGGGGGAGAAAGGGATAAACAGAGGGAGAGAGAGTAAGGCATTTCAAATGATCATCTATTCTACTGTTTGGCACTGTCTTGCTGTCTTATGTGCTTTGGCCCTGTTCTATTGTTTTAAATCATGACACAAGCTTTTTTAAAGGTGCTACTGTATGTGTAGCAGTTTTAAACACCAATATATCATTGTCAAATGAGCTGTGATACCTTGGAATATCTACCGTTAATAAGAGAGAGAGAGAGAGAGAGAGAGAGAGAGAGAGAGAGAGAGAGAGAGAGAGAGAGAGAGAGAGGGGTAGTGGCAGGTGCAAAAGAGGATTTAATAGATTCTGAGGAAAAAGAAAGTATTCGACAAATCACTTCCATTTGAACACCCAGCGGATGCTATACACGCACATACATACATACACACACACACATTTATGGACACACACATATGTACTCTGTACCGTATAAACATATGCATGGACACGTACACAAATGCACAAGTCCAAGCTCTCACACTCTGCTCACACACACACTACAATTTTTATTTTTCTTCCCGCCAGCTACTGTAGAAAGACAGACGACATGCTGTGCGGTATTGATTCCTGTCCCACCAGAAACACCTACTCACAGCAGGAATGGTCCCATTGAGAGGTGAGTGTTTGTGTGTGTGTGTGTGTGTGTGTGTGTGATGTTAAGTGCCCTAAAGCATCATTATGAAGTTATATGTATGAGGCAAGATGGATGAAAGCAACAACTTGTCAACTGGTGCAGAGAGGCCTACTGGTGAGTCATGGGGGAAGGTGAAGTGAGTCTGTACATGGCAAAAATGTCTATTATGATGAATAATTTATTCTTGTATTAAGTCTTAAAGTCTTCATAGTCTTCACACCACAACAGTTAGTCCTTCAATTTCTCCACTACATTAGCAGGGACATCATTTGATCTGTAACTGTGGGGTAGCAGTGGCGGTCGGGAGTATTTTTGGGGGTTTTGATATCAGGTCCGTCCCTGTTCAGGTCCCAGTGTTGGTTCTAGTTCAGGTTACAGCGCTAGAACTTTGTCTTACTGGGACACTTGATGAAAGCACACTGTGATAAAAGTACTATACTTATAATTGTTTGTGCTTTTTATGATGCCTTGTTGATTTCCCACTGTCCCATTTTCCCCACAGCAGCAATTGTGGTTTGAGTGTTTGCTTGTTTAATCCATTTTAAAAAATCCCTTCCTTTCTTCCAGACCTTAATTTCAATACAGTGTATATTGACAGTAATTGGGCAATATGTCTGTTAACTTGGCCTTATCTACCTCTACCAGACATTAAATTATGAAGTTTTCAATATTCTTACTGACTTTCCATACTTGCATAGCAACCACCCACAAAGACAGATGTAAATATGCTGACAGTGACAGTGTGTGTTGGAGCATTTATTTTTTCAAGGTGAGTGGGCAATGTTTTCTTTAATGAGACAATAGGAAGACTTCGAGGGCTACAGAGTAGGTGAGACAGAGGAAAGAAGAGAAGAAGAGGCGTCCTGTAGTCGTGAGTGGAGAGGTAGATAATAGAGTATGTTACCTGAGCAGCTGGTCCTTGTTTTTCTCCACAACAGTTGGAGGGACGTTGTATACGACCACCTGCATGTCCAGCTGGTTCACCACTGACACCTAGAAAGCAGAAAAAAACATTGGTAAAACTCTTTTAAACATTTAAATTGAGCCAAACTCTACTTTTTAAGTTGTGATTTATTTCAAAAAACCCATCAAACAACACCTAAATCATTTGAAAATAATTATTATACATTCCAAAGCAATTACGCTTGAAACCAGTGACAACATCTTGACATTGTTTTGACAGATATACTTTAACCTGAATCAAGGACATCCTTGAAGCAACATAAATTGCATTGGAATAAAGTGAAATCATCTCACCCCACTTGTTTTAAGGAAAACAAGGTATTAACGATGAATACAAGATGAAATGACTTGTAAAATGGTTGGACCTAAAGGAAACGACTAAAATCCTGCCACAAATGTCCAGAATCAAATCTGCTCACCACTATCTCTGCCTTGCTTCTGAATCCTTGGCCGTAGTTGTCCGTGGCGACAACCTCAAACTTAAAGTACGACCTCCTCATGTTGCGGTACATGATGGCCGTCTTCACCACGCCGCTGTACGGTTCGATGATGAAGCCGTCTTTGCTGTCTTTACCGTCTTTACCGGCAGGGGGGCGAATGATCAACCGGTACAACATAGAACTGTAGTTCCCCGTGTCTTTGTCCATGGCCTGAGAAGAGAATAAAGAGATAAAGATTGTAGTGTATTGTATATAAAGAGAGAGAAATAGACAAATAACGAAAGAGAGGCAGAGAAAGCCAAAAATTGGAATTATTAGATGGCATCACTCTTATAATAATCATCATAACAATACTGTCATGATCATCCCAATCATCATAATCAATACTATTATCAATGTTATCATCATCACAACCAATGCTATCATCAATGTCATCATTGACATTATCATAATAACCAATACCATCATCTATTCTACACCATGATCATCATCACCGTTTTTTCACACATTATCCCTGTCATGATGATGAGGCTGATCATCACGGTCCTCCACCTCATCATCATCATCATCATCATCATCCTCATGATTCCAGGTGTTGGGGCGATGGAAATCTATTATGCAGCTGATCAGTAAGCAGCATTTTCACGCTTACTGATCAGTTCATGATTGAGATATCCTTCCAATCTCACTAGTGTCCTCAGTCTGAGTTATGATGGTCCCTGGTCTTGGGAACACACACCAAGTGGCCACACCATGTCATAGCTTGTTACATTTCCAAGATCATTTGCTTTTGGGGAAAACCCGCCCCGAGACTTTTTTTATGTAGTACTCCAAATCAGCAGAAGGGGGCGAAGTGGTGCTTTGAGCTGTATACAGGTCCATTCATCTATTCTGTCATCCTGGCTAACTATCAACTCTCTGTCTCTCCCTCCTTCACACACTCAGGCACACCTCTCACATGCACACACACACACGCGCGCGCACACACACACACACACACACACACACAAACTCCGGAAGACATTGATTCATGGCCGGTTCCTTACGAGAAGGGCAGGCAGCATAGACTACAGATTTAGCTCTGAGACACCCACCACATCAAAAGTAACACTGAGATAGGACGGAACAAAAATAGTATTTTCTTATAGCCAGTGAACAAGTGTGTGAACATGAAGGAAGGAAGGAAGGAAAGAAGGAAGGAAGGAGGGAAGGGTGGGAGGAAGAGGAGAGGGAGGGACAGTTTGTAAAGTACAGATCTAGCATTTTGAGCTCCTCATGCTGAAAGTTTGGATAACTTCCCAGCAATACATTGATACAATCAGCAATACGAACCTGTCCAGAATATCAAATAAAAGCATAAGCAGTGAGTAGAGTATTGAATTCTTTCTGTGGTAAGCAGGATAAAGTTTGACTTCACAATTCCACTATCCTCCCCATCAGGTACTCTATTCACCACCAAGATTAAAAACCCTGTCAGTATCCCTTTATGAACTCTAGGATAATATAACAACAATATAAAATATGAATAATACATATGAATACCGTATATTTACATAGCACCTAAGTTAAGTTAGTAAGTGCTGTAGAAATTACAGTACTTTTAAAGCTCCCCCTCCCCCAAGCGATTTCACCAACAATTACAATTTATTTTCAAGCAAACCTTGCAGCAAAGCTAATTTGGAAGCCAAAATAAAAGCAACCACCTTGATTCCCCTGCTGCACACCTGAGCCGCATTTAAACTGGAGGTTTTTTATATGAACCATTTTCACAGGAGCTTAGTGTTTTGAATGGGGCGACGATGTCAGTGGAGGAGAGAATGGGAGTAAAAGGGGATGGTGGGATGGTAGTAGAGAATGAATAGAGGTGGGGAAAGAGGAGGGAAGGGCTGAAGAAAAGGAAGGAGGAGGGATGCAAGGAGATATTGGATGTCGCTGATTGCGTCTGCGTTGGTTATGTGCCGAAAAGTGACAGAAACTTCTTGGGAAGACAAAACGTGACAGAAATTGGTTTGGAAGAACAAAAGAGACTGCGGGTGAAGAGTGTGTTTGACGGTGCTGATGCGAGGCTGATCTGCAATCTAATCAATATCTGTGTTCTGGGGGACGAAAAGACGGATGGACCCATGCACGTGCACTCAAACACGTGCCCTCCTAAGGCAGGACGGCCCCGTACTCAAATATATACACACACACATATATGCAGCCATGGGCATGCACACATACACAAATGCAAACACACACAAATCATTAAGCCAATGTGTGTGCTTCAGACAGATGTGATGGAGTTAGTTCTACTTGAGCAAAACCACTGAAAACGAGTGTGTCTGTCTGCCAATCTGTCCATCTTTCCATCCATTCACCTGCTGCATCCATCCATCTATCCATCCATGAATCTTGTATGCCTTCCCTGCCTTCCTGTGTCCAGTCAGCTCGTCTCTCAGCGGGACATCGCTTCTCTTTACCATCAATTCTACCCCTTCTCTCCATCTTCCAGCTCTCCTCCCTCTCTCCCTGCGGTGCGCTCGTCTACCAGCAGGCTATTAGTTCTTTTTCCTCGGTCTGTTAAACTATTTAAAGAGGTCAGATGACTGCAGAGTAGATTACTGTAAACCAGCTCCAGCCAAAGCTAGTCTTAATTAACACTGAAAATCTATATGCAAACACACGCTTGGTGTCCGTAGCATTGCAAAACAGGGCACATTTGAGTTTTGAATCTGACTTATGCCCTTTGCCGCATGTCCTCCCTTCTCTCTCTCTCTCATCTGTCCTATCACTCTTCACTGTGTATGATGAAGCAGAAATGTCTAAAAATGATCTTAAAAATTTGATGACATTTTTTTCTACCAGAGACCCTACCAGAAACTCTTGTGGCATCCAGGCTCATTAAAACACATTGCTACTTCTGAGATGGGGGCTGAAACAGAGCAGCCCCGTGACCCATTTCGGGTCCTGAACTGCATTTACATAATACAAGAGTCACTCAAGTTGTTTACAACAATGTAAAATTCTTTCAAATTACGTAAAAGAAAGGGAGAGGGAAACAACAAGTGACAAAGAAAGATAGAGGGATATAGATCAATCCATAGATAGATAGATAGATGTTGAGAGAGAGACACACAGAGAGAGAGACACACACAGAGAGAGAGAGAGAGAGAGAGAGAGAGAGAGAGAGAGAGAGAGAGAGAGAGAGAGAGAGAGAGATAGACAGAATAATCTTACCACTTAATCTTATTACCTAGTGGACTTTTGGATTAGCTCCATTTAGAGAGACAAGTTTGGCCAGCCATCAACACACACACACACACACACACACACACACACGCACACGCACACGCACACGCACACGCGCACGCGCACGCGCACACGCACACGCACACGCACACACACACACACACACACACACACACACACACACACACACATAATCAGAGCTATTACACACATGTAGAACTACACTGAGCTCAGCTAAATTTTGGGTTAGAGGGGTTACATTTTTGACAAAGTCATTAACAATTTGAGTCCCACATTAACAAACGTGATGTGCCCTTGAGCATGGCACATGCACCAAGAACTGGTGTGTGCGCTAAGATTGTGTGTGTGTGTGTGTGTTCATTTGTACCTGTACTTTCAAGACAGAGGTGAATGTTTTGGCGTCCTCTGCAACCCCTCCAATGTAGAGCGGTTTGGTGAAAACTGGTGGGTGGTCGTTCTCGTCACGGATATCAATCACCACCTTGGCTGTGTTGGCTAGGGGGGAGACACATACACACACACACAATTTACACATTTTGCACACACGGTTACATATATAGAACAACGTATTTCCAGAGCATAACAAATGCAAACAGTAGCATAAGGGAGCATCTGTGGATCACATAATTGCATGTAGCCTGGTTGCATAATGAATTTGCGTTGCACTTTTTGAAACAGAAACACAAAGTGCTTTACACACAACAAAGAAACAATAAATAAAAGTCAATGAGATAATCAGCAAACAATAAAAAAGGCAAGACATGAATTTAAAATCTAATCATGTTAAAGAGGAATATAGTGGACAAATCATATAAGTGAGAAACAAATCCAGTCTGTCAATAAGCTTCCTTCAGCAGGGATAGGGAGTGTCACAACATCACTGTAGAAAATCAAGTGGGATATAAGAGACATTCTACAATATATAAGGGTTTACATAGCGACCAAGAAATTGGGAAGCTAAGTAATGAATGTATTGGTTGTTGGCTCCATTCCCAGTACTTGCAGGAAGTTACAGTAGCCTATATTCCAGCTGTGAGGCATCTCAGGTGTCCACCAAAATTAACTTTTGCAGAGATACAATAATTCCTATAGAGGTGTTTCGAACACTTCTATATAATCATATAAAACTGCACAAAACACCTCTTTCAAATGACCAAAATGGAATGTAAATCTAACTCAACCAAGCATACATATTCATTATGTTTCCTGTCAGTACAAGACAAAAACATTCTGCCAATGATCTTCTGTCATTCATATTCAATGAATGTGACTGGAAATGAGCAATCTTATCTGGTCAAAAACAAGGCAATGGTTTTGAATCACACCCACGCAAATCTTCACCGAAATACGTCTTCGAAAAACCAAGCTTTTTAAAAGGATGAGTCATATGTCAGAAAGCAAGAGCAAATCCCAAGATGGAAGAAGTTTTTGCTCAAAGAAAGGCAAAAAACTAAAATAAAAAATCAACAAACAATAAGTTTGTCAGAAGGAAAAAAAAAAAGCGTAGGCAAAAATTAGTCTGCAACAGTCATCCTTAGACACCATACCAAAACATCTTTTTACAATTCCACCCTTCACTTGAGTTAGAAAACCAGATTAACACATTGTTAAAATCATATTGATTTGTTAGCTGATTAAAATGCATGGTGAAAAGAATTGAAGGAGATTTGCTAATGACTAGAATGATGTGTAGTTTTAATCCCTGTGGAACGCTTAAATTCAAACACTTTCCATGGAATGAGCACAGCATGTGGTAAACACTATAATTAAAGAACAAAGGAGAAACGCAGAGAGCTGAAAATCAATTAAGAAGAATTTTTAGAAGGAAGAGAGAGAGGAGGAAGAGAGAGAGAGAGAGAGAGAGAGAGAGAGAGAGACAGAGAGGAGAGGGGGGGAAAGTAGGAACAAGGCAGGGCAAGAAGAAAGGAGGCAAAGAAAGAGATAGAGAGGAAGGGGGGGAGGGAGTGTCTAATTAGAGAAATTTACACTTCAGTTATAATTTCAATTAAAACCATGAAACTTGTTTTGGTTGGTCTGCCCTCCCACTCACAATCTAAGAAAACAAAAGTATGTTTTTATGGATGGAGAGGGAGGATAAAAGTAGACGATAAAGACAGTCTGAAAGAAAGGAAGAAGTACACAAAGAAAAGAAAGTGAAAGAAAGAGAGTAGCAGAAAACACTGGTGGGTGAAGATTGTTCATATACACACACACACACACACACACACACACACACACACACACACACTTACTCTTGGAGGGAGCTCGAGGGTTGGAGTCTCTCTCATGGAGAGTCTCCAACATGGAGTCCGCCTCCACCTTTAGAACGTAACCGGCATTGGTTTCATAGTCCAGGAGCTTGGCAGTGGAAATCACTCCTGTAGTGTCATTTAATGTGAATACACCTGGAGAGGGAGAGATGGAGGGGGGGGGGGGGGGGGGGGGGGGGGTAGAGGTCAAAGGGGGAACAGAGAGGGGGGGGGGGTAGAGGTCAAAGCGGGAACAGAGAGTGATACACTCACACACAAACAGCCTGATGAGCACCTGAACCCCAATAACTCAATATCACCCCATAACAAAGTTTCCCATATATTAGCCTTGGTTTGTAACAGTTGGAGGAGACTGGGCAGAGAGGAGATTGGGAGCTGAGACACTATTATGCAAGAGCAAGAAAAGCGCTGTCTAGGGATTTGTTTTGTTTCTTGCAAGGTGGCAGTAGCTCCCAAAAAGGCAAAAAAAAAAAAAAAAAAGGTTGCTCATTGGTTGCACCATCCATCATCTGTGTTCCTCCATGGCCAGACTGTGGAGCCAACATGGCAGCAGCTGAAAACTACAGCGGGCAATCTGGGTGTATATGCAGCTCTCACCTCCCTCGTTGCCCTCGATGATGGAGTAGATCATAGTTTGATTGACAGCAGAAGCCAGGATGACTCCCACTGTGGTTCCAACTGGAGCCTCCTCACTCACTGGAGGAAACCTGGGAATCAGTCAATCAATCAATATCAACTGAGATGAAATTAATTATGCATACACACACTGTAGACCTACTTTCTTTCTGGGGTTGACTGTGATTTGACGAGTTCAAATCAACTGAGTTAAAACTGTCAAATGTGTCAAACTCTTTCACACTGACAGCTTCCTGTACCTTTACTTTCCCCAAAAGCTACAGTACATGATGTCAGATGATGTCACCTCAGTAAGGCTGATGCACATATTATGTTTGAATATACATAGATAAATAGATATATGTGATTTAGTATGATCCAGTGCATTTGGAACAAGAATTCTGACATCATCAATCGTCTGCCAAATAGTGGAATTAAACCGTCAACAGACTTCAAAGGGAAAGCAGGCAACTTCTCCAACATATTTTTCTCAAATCTGGCATTTAATTACTTCGGAGCAGTGGGTCCATGGCCACCACTCTCTTGCTGTCAAGCTTGTGTTTTTGCCCACCTGCCCCTCATCGAGGCTGGTGGGCATTTTTCCCTGCTTACAGACCTGACAGATTTTCCCCAAATCTGGCAACTCTCAAATTTCCAACAGATTTCACTCCATTAAACAAACCCAGTTCAGTCATTAGGCCAACCGTCACAGCTGGCTAAACATTATAACATGGGCTACCAACTGGCTAAGTTATCAACTTATCACAACGTGATAAATGGGGCTCTTGGAGAGAGTATAATGAGTGTGTGTGTGCGTGTGTGTGTGTGTGTAATGTGAGTACTGTGTGTGCATCTGCTTCTGTGAACAAGTGTGTAAGCTGCTGATTTCTAACATCCCCCCTCAAAGTGTGTGTGTATGCTGTGTGGTGTGTGTTCCTGTACATGTGTGCATGTGTGTACGTGCGCACATGCATGTGTGTTTGTGTGTGAGTGTTAACACCCAGCCGAGTTAAGATGCTTCCCTGACCAGCTGCTCTATCCAGAACATTCCTATTAAGAGTCACAAGCAAACATGTAGTTAATATGAAATTTATGGAGCGAATATGGCTTTAAAAAAAACGAAATTCTGCTGGTTGATGGAACATTAGGATAAGAGTGTTTAAATTGTCAGCAGCACTTCAAATAAAGGACATCTCCTTAAAAAAAAAGAGAATACTTGGCCTGTTGTACAGCCAAACAACAATTCTCAAAGCTTCTCTATAAACATTTAGCATTAGCAGTGGCTAACATGTCTTTTTCTCCCGCAATTACCAAAGAGCCAAACAGGTTATGACTTCACCTGGGCCACAGGCTACTGTCAGGACAAATAATAATCTTAATATAACATGAAAATACAGGAATTTCCATTTGATAGACATATTACTGTTGTCAGATACAAAACAAATATGTCTAAAAAAAGCCCCCCAAAAAATCAGGGATGAAGAAAAGAAAGCATTTGTTTTCATTGACACCCATGTTTTTTTTGTTTTTTTTTCAAACTACTCATTCACAGCTTAGTATTGTAAAAGGTTTCAGAGGCAGAAGCTGCATGAAACTCACTCAACATGTAAATGACCACACAAAGTTGCCGTTCAGTAAGAAAATGAAAAACTCCCAAACTGCAGTTGTGTGTGTTTTTTTTCCACAACAGCAGATATATGGTCCATCAGTAAATTTGGGTTTTTGTTGGATGTGCAATAAATTATAAACACAGAATTATTTTATCCCTCTTCTCTCCCTCTGCCATATCTTTCTTCCTCCCTCTCTCACTTCAACCCTTCCTCTCCCTCTCCTCTCTCCCTCTTTCCCTCCATTGATATTTATCTCCTCTCTTCCCCACTAATTCCTCCATTCCTCTCTTACCGTCTCCCTCTCTCTTTCTCTCCATCCATTTCGGTCTCTATTTCTCCTTCCCTCCTTCCCTAACACCCCCCCTCCCCCCTCCCTCCTTCCTCCAGGCATCAGCTTCCAGCCAAAATCCCAGCAGGCTTCAGCTACAATGGCTATCCATTCCTCCATCCCTCTCTCCCTCTTTAGCTACAATTCCTACTTGACAGGGGTGAAGGAGCACAATGGAGCGAACACACACACACACACACACACACACACACACACACACACAGAGAGAGAGGCACAGGAACTGGTACACGTGCGTACGCATACACAAACATACAGACACAATTACTTGTATGGGACACATTTACAGGCATACAAATGCACACAAACACACACGACTCCATGCACATGTTCATGTCTTAGTACAGATAACACACACATACACACACACACACACACACACACACACACACACACACACACAGCTCATTATCTAGCCAGTAATCCCCCTCCTGTGCTCTCTCCAATCATTGCTGTCCTGACACCCTAACTACAGCAAGCTGGGCTGCTACTGATAACAACACACACACACACACACACACACACACACACACACACACACACACACGCTGGACGCACATATACAGACTGAATATAGGTTATGAACCTATGGTAGGACACATCTACACAGGGCTGTGACAGTGTTCATAGTGTCTGGGTTCAGCAGTGTGAAGGGACAGATGGAATAATGAGGACAGTGATAGATAGTGGCAATGATACACTCCGCTCCATGGCTCTTTCTCTCAGTCACTCTCATTCTCTCACTCTCTCTATCTCAGTCATTATGTTTTTCTCTTTTTTGTCAATCTCTTTCAGCCTCTCTTTCTTTATGATAAATTCTCTTCCCCTCTCATCCTTATTCTTTCTCTGTGTCTCCTCAAGCCCACTCTCTGCTTCTCCCAATTTCTTTCTTTCTTTCTCTCATTCTGATTGTTTCCCTTCTTTCAATCTCTCTCTCTCTCTCTCTCTCTCTCTCTCCCTCTGTGTGTGTGTGTGTCTCTCTCTCTCTCTCTCTCTCTCTCTCTCTTTGTCTATATCAAACTGTAAGTATCCTCTGTGCCTGGCAGCACTATGCTTCTGTCAAGCTCTAGTCACGCCTCCTCTCATAACACTATTTGCTTTATTCACATGACGGCCGTATTTTATTTACGTTATACTCGGCGTGGGAAGCAAAGTAAGTGAGTGTAAGTAAGTAAACCTGTATTTATATAGCACCTTTTAAAGCCAAGGTTACAAAGTGCTTTACAAAGAATAGAACAAAAACAGGAGAAGCAGAGCAATGGTCAAGGGTAAAACACAAAACATGAGAATTAAAATGAAAAGGGTAAAATAGAGACATAAAACAGAGTAAAAGCAGGTTAATAGAACTAGAAATGACAAGGACACAGTGTCATAGATGTGAAGCAGCCTCCTCAGTTCAGCAGTGTTGCAGACAGGCTAAGAGTGAGTGAGTGAGTGAATGAGTGAGTGAGTGAATGACTGATTGACTGACTGACTGACTGACTGACTGACTGACTTTACAGATCCATGAGTTACTTCGCATCTAAAAAGCATAAAACTGTCAACTACTATGAAAAGCAATAAAGTAAAAGTGCGTATTTAGATGTTTAAAATGTTGATGGAACGAACTGATCTCATGGTGGAGGCTATTCCATATTTTTGGAATAATGGAATTATAATAATAATAATAATAATTCCATAATTCCCCAACAGAAAACACACGGTCCCCCTACCTGGAAGACAGCAAGGAGGGTGGAAACTCAGGCAAACTCAACTCAACAGTCTTCATCTTCTATTAGTAATATGCTAACTTTATGCTTCATATCCCTAGTGGCGCTTCTTTGACAGGCAAATGTGTCTGCTAGCTAAGATACAACTTACACAATTAGACCTAGTTGGTTTGGAGAAAAATAACGTCAACAACATGAAGCAGCTGACTGTTAACATTGGCTGTAGTTATGGATCAACATCATGGATGTGCCCTTCAATCCAGTTGCTGTAGCCGTTGATTTGCACCTTCTCGGGTAATTTTGCCTCTAGCTCTGCTCTCAACAATATGGAGGGATTTTGGTGTATATTTAAAAAAATTTGTCCAAACACTGGTTGAATTTGCCTCTCTTTCCATCTGCTTCACTGTCTTCTGGGTAAGAAGTACCAACTAAATCAGATATGGCCACCATGTGAATAAAGCTAATAATAAACCTGTTTAAGTAGAAGTTACATTTTTTCTAATATCTAGCAGTCAGCATTCTGAGAGCTTAAAACACAACTTAAAACAACTGTACTCAAGTCTTTCCCTTTTCTGTCGCCACCTCTCTGTATCTCTTTCTTTCTCCTCTCTCTCCCATTTATGCTTGCCAGGATGCAAGCATCTACATGTACTGATGCCGCTAAGAGACTGTAGGATTTTCATTAGTTAGTTGTTGAACTTAATTGCCTGTGGTAGTAACTTTTAAGGGTCGGCTGGTGGCCTAGAAGTTACTGCTCCTGCTGCGGCTATTTTTTAGTGCAGCTGCATTGGAAGACTGCATTTCTCTACAGTTTAAATTGCGTGCGGAAGTGAGCTAGTAGAAGATTCAGTTCAAATTCCCTGGTTTCCTGATGAGGTAAGCTGTGTGATTTTTTGCCTTGCTAAGTGGATGTTAGCAGTAATGTTGGTTGTTAAGTTACAGTAGTGAGTTATTATTGGTGATTTGACTTTGCCAAGACACTCAAAGCTGGCAAGCATGCAACGAGCGCTCAACTAGATTTCATGAGTTTCTTCCAAAATACATTTTCTGTACCTTCCGTCTCTTTCTCCCTCCCTCTATCCTCACATCTCTCCCTTCTGCCATATTGGTTCACTCACTGCCTCTCCACTTCTGTCTCTCTCCCATCACCTCTGTCACTCATTTTCATTGTCAATCACTATCTGGTCTTCACCTCCCTCTCTGTATCTCTCTGGCTGATTCTTTCTCTTCTCTCTCTCTCTCTCTCACCCCATTCTCTCTCTACTCACGAGTGTCTCAGCATTTTTCATTCTCTGCCTCTTTCTTTTTCTCCCCCTTGGTTTTTATAACAGTGTCATATTGTCAACTGTCACTCATCTGGCTCAGCATCACTCAAATGGTCTGGACCGGAGTGGAGAATAGTTGATAGTTGTTACTACATAATATATAGACATGGCTCGTTTGGCAAAGGAGAGAGAGAAGGAAAGAGATACAGAGAGAAAGAGCGAGAAGAACTAGATAATACATATAAGGGTTTTTGTTACAAGAGGAGAGACAATCAGAGGTGATACCAAATAGAGATAAAGATACAGAAAAAAGAGAAGAAAAAGGAATGGGAAAGAGAGAGCAATAGAAAGGGAGAATGAGACAGAAATAAAAAAAAAAAACGTGTTTGTGTATATATGTGTGTTTGAATAAATTAACTGGCAAGAGGAGAAAAGCGGTGATGTTGACAAGCATACAGTCTGTGTATCTCTGTGTGTAGGTGCACGTCTGTGTGTGTGTGTGTGTGTGTGTGTGTGAGTGTGTATACATATTGGCTGACTGACAAGAAGATTCAACTGACATCACTTCTATGAAAAGCTTCTGACAAGCATCTCTCTCTCTCTCTGTGCATGTGTGTGTGTGTGTGTGTGTGTGTGTGTGTGTGTGTGTGTGTGTGTGTAGACTGATAGCATCTTCCTTAATCTATCAAACACTTTGATCTGCATTGAGGTAGACTGACAGATGCACATGAACACAGACACTCACAGACACCCACAGACAGTACACCCACACACACAGTGGGTTCTATCTACAATAAAATACATTTGAATCCCTTATTGAACAACTTGTATCCAATGAATAATAAAACCCTGATTTTTTAATCTTTGTGTAATGTATCATATTGAATAAAATAATACACTTGGTATTCAGGTTGGCCGTCTTAATCCAACCGAATATAAATGAGTATTACTTTGCTGGATTCTGTACAAACCAAGGCTGATGAGAATCTTAGTCTAATGTGTGTGTGTGTGTGCCTGTGTGTGTTCTTGTATTTCTACGACCAAATGTCCTCACAAAGATAGAAAGATGAGGAAAATCCTCAAAAGTGAGGATACTTTGCTAGACGTCACTTGTTCAATGTCCTCATGACAAGTAATACAAATATGCCTCTGTGTGTGTGTGTGTGTGTGTGTGTGTGTGTGTGTGTGTGTGTGCGTGTGTATTATGTAAAAGGCAAGGCTGTGTGTGGGTGGGTGACTACATGTGAACAACACTGAATAGGCTTGCATGTATCTAGAACTTTCTAAAAGATATATAATGCTGATGTAATTTGGATGAGTTTTTGTTCATATCCTGTAGCTACGACCTGTGGCAATGATCTAAGACCAACAGCTTCATTTCTCCCACAGTGCCACCACTCATCATGGCAGCCTGGTCTTCAAGAAACAAATTCAGGCAAGGGTGGAAATATCCAACTCAAGTAGAAGTTACTTAGCTGAATTTTTACTTGCTGTAAGTGGAAACAATATTACTGGTGTAAAAATCTATACTTACAGTAAGTCAGTAAAAAGTAGCTTCACTTTGCTCACTTAAAATGTACATATCTTTACATATTATGTTTCCTATGCAATACAAACAGGCAGAGAGGACAGAGAGTTCAATGCAGAAAACAAACAAACAAACAAACAAATAGAAAAAAAACTTCACACGTTACAAAATCCATAAAAAAGTCTGCAAAGTCCATAAACAAAGTAAAGCATGAATTCTAATAATGCAATTATTTTTTTAAAGTATCAACTTGACTCATTCTGAGCGAGCTTCTCCGTTTCATCCCCTAAAACCCTAAAACCAGTCTGCGCTGTCATTGAAGGACCACATGGGGAGTTCAATCAACAAATGAATGAATGAATCAAACAAACGACTAAGATATCTCCATCTTCTCTCTCTTCGTAGTATGTATATCAAAAGAAACCGAGCCTTCAGGATGGTGTAGTGGTGACACATGCTGCCTTACCAGTAATTACACCCTCGCCTCCTCTCCAACCCCCTCCTGTCTTTTTCTTTCTCAGATTCAAATCCAGCCTCAGGCTTTCTGAGCTAAGACACAGCCATACCTTTGTCTCCCTTACTTCTCCTCTTTCTCTCTCTCCCCTTCTCTGCTCTTGCCTAATACAGTTTTAAATAATTCCCCCCTCCCCCCCCTCGCTCTTTAAAAAATGTTGTAATTCATGTTGAGGTTGACCAGCAGCACATGATGCAAACAACTGGCACTGTGCTGAAAAGCAGCTGCTGACTGAGATGCTGCTTACTAACAATTACACGCACACCTCCTCTCTAACCTCTCTTCCTGTCCTCACCGAGGTTCAGACTCGCCCTCCAGCTTCCTGAGCTATTCTCTCATTGGCTCTCTTTCTGTTTCGTTCTCCCCCCGTCTGCTCTCTGTCTCATCCTCTCTCCCTTTCTTGCGTCCTCTCTCTCGCTCTGTCTCTCTCATTCACTTCCCCTCTCTTTCACGTTCCCTCTAAATTCCACCCTTGCCTAAAAGAGATGAATAATTGGATTTGTTCCTCTTTAAAAAAATGATGAAATGTATAATCCATGTGCTGCCAATCAATACTTAAAATTGTTAACAGTAACATATGTTGACATAAACTCTCTTACGTGCCCATTCTCTCCCTCTCTCTCTCTTTCCAGTCCCGTTCTCTCCCTCCCACTTTGACTCTCTCCCTCTCTCTCCCCTCCCCTGTCTAATAAAATGTTAAATAATTGGATTCCTCCACTTTCTGTCTTTAGAAATGGATTTAGTGTTGTAATCCATGGTGTGCTGTACTTTGATAGCCAACGTTGTTTAATTTTCTTTTCAGTTCTGGAGAGGATTTGGGCTTTCAGGGCCAAAAAGGCAAACAGGGTAAAGCTCTCTGCAAAGAGAAATGCCGCTCTCACTCTTTAACACTTAAATAAGAAGTTTTGTTTTTTTACTTTTACTTCACAATTAAAGTCCTGATGATTACTCTCATTTGACACTTTTTATTCTGTTCCCATTCTTGCCTAATGGTATGGGAAGAACAACAGTAAAGACAAAAGTAGTAAAGACAAAAGCGGCTTTTAGAAAACCTTCCTTTAAAAAAAGTTGCTCAACTATTCAGTTCCATTTGTTTAAACTTTAAATAATTAATCAGGATAAACAGAGAAGACTAAAGAGAACACGTAGTTTAAGAAAAGGTAATTAAGTTTTCCGTTTTGATTAAAATCTTTTTTTTTTGCTCACTCTCCCATAATGGCAAAAATGAAGCGCTTTTAAAGGTGATAACTTAAAAACTTTAAAGGCTTAAATTAGTGTTGCCCTTAATGGTAATTTTAAATCAGCATACATTAGGGGAGCTTTTTAACATTCTTGTCTGCACTTCTGAAACTTGGAAGCAAACAAAAGAAAAAAACATCTCAAGTAGTAACAACTAGTAGGCTAATGATTCAGTTTGTTGTGATGATAAAACAGTCAGCTTGATCACCCTCTTTCTTTCTCACTCTACACATCACCCGATCAATCTCTCTCATTCTCACTCTCTATCCATCATCCTTTCTCCCCATTCTTCAATAGAGGCTTTGCAGTTGTGTCACAGATCTCCTAGCAACCACATCTGGCGATGTCATGGAGGTCCATTGGAGAATTGACTGCGTGCAAATAATGGCTTAATACATATAACAACCAGGCTAGAAAAAGAGAGATATCTGAAAAAAGATTGCTGTGGTGTGGGCGTAGGTCAGTTCAGTTTGTATAAAAGAGAATAAAAGTTCATGTCAACCTCCTAGTGGTAATTACAAGTAGGATAAATGGGACTTTTGTGCGTGCTCTGATTTATCCCACTCGGTGTCACGAATAGCAGAAGTGTTTGAACACAAGCGGCAAACATGGCAGAGAATCCATCAATGTCAGCAGTCCAAGATAATAAAAATCTAAATTATTGGTTATTTTTACAGTAATACAATCAAGTGTACTAACAAAAAGAGAATAATGTCTGCTGCACTTCATTGGTTGATTTTAAAACAAAGACCCCATGGAATTGCATCTTTACTTCCTTGATTTGATGCATTTGCTGTTGAAACAGGATGTTGGGGCGGGACATAAAGCAGTGAGGGATCATTCAAAAGTCTAAACCAATGGAATATGAGTCAAAAATCTGATGGTTTTATTGGTTAGAAATGTACACTCACTGAGCACTTTGTTAGGAACACCTGTGCACCTTCATATTCATGCAATTATCCAATCAGACAATCATGTGGCAGCAGTGCAATGCATAAGATCATGCAGGTACAGATCAGCAGCTTCAGTTAATGTTCACATCAAACATCAGAATGGGGAAAAAATGTGATCTCAGTGACTTTGACTGTGGCATGGTTGTTGGTGCCATACGGGCTGAAACTGCTGATCTCCTGGGATTTTCACGCACTACAGTCTCTAGAGTTTACACAGAATGGTGCGAAAAACAAAAAACATCCAGTGAGCGGCAGTTCTGCGGATGGAAATGCCTTGTTGATGAGAGAGGTCAGAGGAGAATGGCCAGACTGGTTGGAGCTGACAGAAAGGCTTCAGTAACTCAGATAGCCACTCTTTACAACTGTGGTGAGCAGAAAAGCGTCTCAGAATGCACAACATGTCAAACCTTGAGGCGGATGTCACTTTGGTAGCCGGTTTACATTGAGCTAAAAGCTGATACCTACCCAGTATTAGTAAGGAGTTCCTAATAAAGTGCTCGGGGAGTGTATATTTACGCCTACTAGTGCAGCATGAGGTCACCATGAAAGATACTCTGTTTACTCTGAGTTCATTTCATGGGGACTAGGATTAATAAATAATCATTTTGGATATGGGTGTTCCAAAAAGTTAAGCATGTGAACACTTCCAAGTTGTATGAACAAGATGTCATCCTATTCTTACACTTCTTCCCATATGAGCTGAACGCAGCATTAGAAACACGTTACATTACCTGAAAGCCCTCTATACACCTCTATACAGGATGTTTCCTTTGTTTTCTTCTCTTAATTTTTATCTATTCAGAGGAGATTTGATTGTAAAAAATGTATGAACACACCTAGTAGCTGCCCAGTACAACCACAGTCTTGGGTTGGTGGCCACTGTGCCACGCCAGTACCTTGCTCAAAGAGCCCAAAAGAGAAATTGCTGCGGGAGAGGAGAGTGTTATTCATTCACTTCCCCCACCAAGATTTTCCTCCCGATTTGAACTGCCAACTTTCCGGTCACAAGCCAGCTTCTCCTTTTGACTACTGTACCTCTACTGTACCTCTCTTGACTTCTTGATTGTTATGCGATGTGTTGCTAAACGCCTGAGGCTGATACGAAGAAGGAAGAACATTATTAAACCCTCCAGGCTATTTGACTCCTCACAAACATGGATATCTCACCAAAATAATTGCACACACACACACACGCACACACACACGTTTAGATGACTAACCAGGTTCATAACACAAACACACACCAGCACAAGCCTCCGGTGAATGCTGATGAGTGTAACAATTATCCATTCATGTGGGAGCTATGCGGCTGGTGTTAGGACACAGGTCAGACTATGTATTAATTGGTTCTATAATTATACAGACTGGCTGGCTGGGCTAGCAGGTAGGGCGACTGGTTACTTGATGAGTGTCTCAATGTCTGTCCATGTCTCTTTGTGTGTATGAATGTCTGCCATTTAGGGTTGGGCGATAGTGTACATCCTCCTGTCAACCAATCATCATCACATATATTGACAATCTCAGATGCTTTCATCCATGCTGTGGGGCAACAGACGGTCTAGGTGTAGGCGTGACAACTTCAACTGAAACATAGCTTTTAAATGCACAAGGGTCATATTTACATTTTAAATTAAAGCCCTCGCAGTCGAATGGGACAAAAACAGCACACCCTATGAAAGGCTCTGGGGAATCTTGGCTATGTTTATGCTTCCTTCTGGCTCAAAACAAATTTGAAATTTCAAATCAACTTGAACATTCTCCACTGCACTAGGCTACATTTTAAATGATCAAAGGTAATTTGAAGCTGCAATGTACGACTATTTTGACATGAAAATTTCACTAAATAAATAGATATATTATGTGGCTGTCCGTGACCTTGTGGTTACATGTCTAAATCCCCCTGTTTGCCTGAAATTGGCTTTTCAATGCTGTTTGGGAGCTTTCGGGGCGGACACCATTTGCTGTGGGCGTGTCGTATGAGCGGTGAGCTGGGTTCAAGGAGAGGCTGGTGGCCACAGTGAAAGAAAGTCACAAACAACAATGACGGTGAAAAACAAAAGAACAGCGAAGCTAAACGTGTGCCAGACAAGACCCACTCAAAAGCACAAGTGAACATCGGCCAGTTTTTATTTTACTGCAGATTGCCTGCGTTCACCGTCTGCTCCTGCGACGCCTGTAGTAGCTTTACTGACACCGGTTAGCTCAGCCTCAGGCGAGATGCCATTTCAAGGTTGGCAGCTCATCAAGATGAGTGACAAGGAGGGCAGGACTAACAGTACACTTTGCTTACATATTATAGGTTTATATTGGCAAAAAAAAAAACGTCAAGGGAATTACCACCAGTGATTGATTCAGTCCATCACCAATCCCAGATGTATTCATCCAGCCCTAGCGCCCATTTCATTGTCCGTCTGTTTTTATGTCTATGTGTGTGTGTGTGTGGATGTCTACCTGCCTGTCTTTCTGTATGCATGTCTGTCTGTCTTGGTGGCTAAATACTTCTGCCTGCCTATCAATCTGCCAGACGGTCAGACTGCCTGTGTGTCTGTGTATCTGCTTGTCCATCTATGTCCATCTGTGTATCTCAGTGTTTCTCTGTCTATTTGACTCTTTACCTGCTTCTCTGCTGGTTTGCTTCAATCTACTTCAAACTGTCAGCCTGTCAGCTCATCTGCTGGTGTAAAGGCTTCTCTGTCTGTATGTTGATCTGTGTGTGTGTGTGTGTGTGTGTGTCTGTCTGCCTCTCTGCCTGTCTATCAACCTATGAGTCAGTCAGTGTGTTTCTGAGGTGGTGTATTCCAGCAGCATCTCCCCTTGTTTTCCATTTTGCTCTTTCATTCTCCTTTCTCAAACTCTCACTCTGGCATCTCTCGCGCACCTCTCTCCCTCCTCTCATTTTTCCTTTCTCCCGCGCTCTCTTTTTCTCTCCCCATCTCAAACTCACACTCTACCATCTCAATTACTCTCTCCCACTATTTGAAACTTTTAACACTATCCTCTCCCTCTCTCTTTCTCGTTCTCTCTTCTAATTCTCCCATTTTACCCTCTCTCTCTATCTCTCTCTTCCTCACTTAATTTCTCTCCCCGTCCCTCTCTCTCTCTCTCTCTCTCTCTCTCTCTCTCCCAGCTGCTAGCTATCTTATAAATAACAACAGCATGGTTGTTTGCCATTTGTTGTCACAGTCGTAACATTGCCAGCAGCGCTCCGTGTGCACTTGCCTGTTTGTGTGTATCAACAAAACAAGGTAACCTTCAACTGAAGCGGTTAGACATATATTTATAGAGCCACAGATCGGACGCGCTTGTTTTGGCGTACGTCAAGGGAGGACGCATTTATCTCATAGTTAAAATGTTTTAGGGGCTTCAGGGACTTTTTGCGTTTTGGCAGAGGAGACGTTTAATTTGATAGAAGATAGTTTATGGGGGATGAAACAGAGTGTAGACTTCATAAACAGACAGTGAAGAAGAGAGGGAGTAGAAAAAAGGAGCAAGGGAGCAGAGGTGGAAAGAGGACTGAAATATTTTAATCAAGTCAGACAGAGTATTCGTCTGGAAAATTAAGTGAAAAAGTACCTCATTTAAGTACAGAGCTGCCTTTGCACAGAAATAAGAAAGGTGCTATGCATGTTCCAAAGTCTAACCCCCCAAATTTAGAAATTATCTGTTTTGATGTGGTGCTTGCCAATGATTTCACTAATTATGCACTAGCCTGAAGTTTGGGATGGTTTCCTTTTACCTCATATCAAATAAGGAAGAGTATGAGTTATGGGATGTTAAGGTCAGAATGACTGTTTCACTACAAATGCCTGATCTCATTGTGCTCACAACTCCTTATATCTAAAAACAATCTTACTCAAGTAAAAGAAAGAGTAAATACGTCAATCAAGTAGAAGGAAAAGTGTAGTTTTTTAAAGTTACACTATGCTATTCACCTACAGTAACTAGAGTCGGTTTACCTAGTTTCTTCCAATCCCTGAGAAAGTTGGAGAAAAGGGAAGGTATTTTAGAGAAGGAATGAGGAGAACGATGTAAAATAGAGAAGGTGGCAGTGACATAATAAGGACTATTTTTGTGAACAAGGGTACAAGAACCAAGAAAGTATTAGGTAGATTTATAGGGTGTTGATGAGCGAGAAACTTCACTGACAGACAGCTGGGTGAAGGAGAGAAGGAGAAGGATACAACCAGAAAAAAAATACTTCACATGATTCACGTGACTCACTTCCTTTCACTTGGCTTCAGATGGGCTGAAAATCACACATTGTGGAATTAATTTCCAAAAGGCCTATAGTGTGTCACATGAATCCTTACCTGAACTTAGAGGATCAACTTAGGCTACTGCCTATCTTTGAAAAAGTCTAATAATTTGTTCCTCTTTACCTCACTACCAATCTGTTTTTGGATCTTTCATTTTTGGGCCAAATCCTTCAGTTTTGCTATTGACAAAGAGGTGGTGATGGATGATTTGAGAGCACAGTAATTGCCATATTATGTACAGTGCAATGCTGGGGATTTGTTGCTCATTAGCGACCGGCTCTATTCCGTCATATTATAAAAGGGCACTTATCAAGCCTGATCTGGACCCCTCCATTCTCAGTAATTATAGACCTATATCTAACCTCCCATTTCGTCTCAAGTATTAGATAATTGTATAAAGAATTAATTGATTATTTAAGCAGCAACATTTATTTGAAAAATTCCAGTCTGGTTTCCTTTCAAAACATAGTACGGAGACTGCATGCTGGTGAATGTTTGATCCTAGTTCCACTTTATCTTAGTGCTGCTTTTGACACTGTCACGTCTTAATTGATCGACTAAGAAGCTTTGTAGGAATCACAGGCTTTGCTCTTAATTGGTTTATGTGCTATCTCTCTGACAGACAGTTCTCTGTTGCCATGGATCCTCTGCAAAATTGAGCTGTGGAGTACCTCAAGGTTCCATCCTAGGTCCTATTTTGTTATCTATCTACATGCTCCCACTGGGTCACACTTCACAGACATAACATTTCTTCATTGCTATGCTGATGATACTTGAACCTCTACTACTGCTGTACTTGTTGGTAAAACCTAATGATACCAGTAGCCTTGACACCCCTAAAGATTGTCTAGCAGATAATTAATAGCAGTCATTAATTGTTGGATGTCTCAAAATGTTCTTCAACCAAGCAATGACAAATCTGAAGTTATTTTCAGCCTTTCAAATGCATCATGTAAAATGCAAGAATATCTTAACTAGCACCTAACATCAAACCAGCTGCTAGAAATATCTTTTTATTTTGCAATTTTTTATTTAGCAAATTCAAACAGTTGTTCAGTCTTGCTTCTACCAGTTAAAAAATATTTTTAAAATTGGATCATTTCTCCAATACTGACTTGGAGAAAGTCATCCATGCCTTCATTTAATCTCAACTTCAAACAAATATTGATTAGTTTCAAAGCAGTAAATGGCCTGTAGCTTACTGTATCTTTCACAGCTGTATTCTCCCTATGTGCAGAAAGATAGTCTTAGACCATGGAAAAACTTTTGACTGTTCCAAAGGCCAGATTAAAGACTAAAGTCAGGGCGCCTAAACTTTGGAACAATTTACTTGAAGTTATATGTTCATGTAACACTGTATCTTCTTTTAAGAGCCAACTGAAAACTCACTTTTATAGTCTGATATTCAACTAATATCTTTTTCTATCACAATCATTTTATTGTTTTGTTTTCCATGCAATTTAGGCGGACGACATTTGCCCATGTTTGTTTTGCTGCACTTTGTAACTTTCCCAATGTATGTCATACAGTATGTGTTTGTTTTTATTCTTTTAACTGTTTAGCACTTTGTACCTACATAAGAAAAGTGCTATAGAAATAAAGTTTCTTATTAGCAGTAAATTTTACCAGGGGGCGACCAGAAAGTCAATGGGTATGGATTGGCTATTGTCTACGGGCTGTTGTGGGATCAAACCTATCACCTCCCGCCTTAAGCCTCTAATTCTTGAACAGAGCATAAATATCAGTGAAGAGAGGCGGGTGGATGCAGCCTGATTCATCTAAATCTCTTGCCATGGTGTAATGTGTTATCTCCATCTCTGTAATGATGCAAGACAAAGCAACGTATTGCCATCTTTGATCTTGTAATTTCTTGATTAAAAACAAAGCTTTGATGTTTAGAAGTGTTTTGGTTCTGAACTCTCTCACCACATTCTAATTAGATTCATTAACAAAGTAACAGGCCGTGAGGCATTCTGACAGCATGGGGGGAAACACACACCCACATACAGACACACACACACACCCACCCACACACAAATATGCACATGGGCACACACACACACACACACACAAAAAAACACACATGCGTGCATACACAGACCTGCAAGGAAAGTGGTGGGAGGGGTGTGTAGATTTCAATAAGCTGCGATATGGCAATATTTTGTTTCTGTTCATTTAACCTCATGCCGATAACTGCCATTGGGTGCTGATAACTCTGTGTGTGTGTGTGTGTGTGTGCATGTGATACTGACTGCATACTAATTCTGCAGGTGCAAGGAAGGGTCCTAGAGAGAGAGAGAGAGAGAGAGAGAGAGAGAGAGAGAGAGAGAGAGAGAGAGAGAATGACAAGCCCTGCTCAGGCTACACAGGATTGCTACAGTGATTTAACAAACTTCCTCCTCGCCTCGTTAACTGTTTTTACTAGATGAGAAAACCACAGAGGAAAAATGCACAAACAGCAGGTTAGAGTGCCAACACCACGCTTCACTGCTCATCAGTCTCAGTGTGTGTGCGAGTATGTGTGTGTGTCTGTTGTGTTTGTGTGTGTCTGTGCAGTAAGAGTGGGTTTACATGTGTGAGTATGTCTGCAACTGCATACCTTTTTGTGTGTGTGTGTGTTTGTGTGTGTGTGTATGTCTTGCATAGCTTCCTGACATATTAAACTTTAATGAGTCCCACACACGCAAATCTTTTTTTATCCTGACCATGATGAGGAAAAGGTGAAATAACTCAAACATTCATAACTCTAAAATGAAACACAATGTATCATGCATAAAACTCCCTGTTCAGCATACAAAATGGCTTCCGATGCTAATATTTGAGGAATTATTAAAATAACAAAATGGAAAAATAAAGCATTAGCAATGATAATTGCCACCTACGGCAGTCAGGCATCCACAAATAGTATAATAATAATAATTATAATTTTGGTACCTGAAATGAGGATGTAATCAATCATTTGAGGCCCAAACAGAGATAGAAACTTACACTTCTGTTAAGTCAATCTGGGTAGGAGGAAACCTGATTTAATTGCAAAATTTGATTATTTAGCCGTGACGAGACTGCATCAAATTAAATCTTTTTTTTTTTTTCAAAAAAACTCTAACCCTTAAGTTATATTATGAGCTCTGGTAATCAAGATAATGTAAGATTTCCAAACAATAAATTTCACTTCATAAACAGATTTCACTTTAAAAACTAATTTCATCATAACACTCAACTTTTTCAAATATTACAATACTGAAACAATTTACAACATCTATATCAATTCAGTGATATACTGACCAGCATGTGTATGTTTGGCTGCTGTTACTTGACAACAAAGAAAGATAATCTCATTTTCTGCACGTAGTTTTGTAGTACTCCTTGTCTACTGTTTACATCTTACACAATACCATGAGGATGATTTGACACCCTCTCCCTGGCTTTTTTTCTCCCTCTACCACAGGGGCGGACTGGCCATCTGGAGTAGTGGGAGTTTTCCCTGCGGGCCGGCGGCGAGTCCATATGGAAAGATAAAAAAAAAAAAAGAAAAGTCCCATGCTGTTTGGTAGTGCTGCTACAGACTGGCTGGCCGGCTCCAGAGGTGTGTGTGTGGGGGTCATAAGTTCATCACATCTCATGAGTGCATCTTTCTCCCCCCACCAACTGTATTTTGGCTCATTCTACCTTTCATACACAGAGGTGACAAAGTCAGACTGATTGTGTTGTGCATAAATTGTGACTGAGTCTATCTAACAAATGAACATGGAAAGGCAGCAGACAAAAAATGCAAAAGTGGGGCAGATGTGATGGCGCAAATTGATTAATTTGTTTGGTCACCCTACGACTGACAGTGCAACATGTATCAGTTCTGCTAACATCAACATGCAGCAGTATGATGTTGCCACATAGCTGGTATTCTCTATGTCTGCTGTTCTCTGTTCATCTGTCTCACTCCTCTCTGCTGTTCTGTGTTTCATTCTGTCAATCTTCCACGCTACACACTGTTTCTGACGCAATATTGATTCAACATCCAAATGACCAACTCCAACAAATCACCAACAAAGTGTGTTTTGGTTCATTAACTTTGATAGTAACCAGTGGACACAAGTTAGTTCATATTACATCCACATAATGTAGATTCATTAGTAGGTTAAGACAAATGACTTGTTAGGAAACAATAATGATTTTTCTAGGCCATCTGATGTGAGGCTGGAGTGGTATCGTCATTATCGTCACTAACTGTAGAAATGTTCCTATTTTCTGGCTTGCACACCATTATATTACTACTCTTTCAGGCTACATTAGCCTCTGACAGGATGTGACTGAAAGGTAGATTTTGAAGGAATTTGTGATTGGATGGGAAACAGAACCTGATTGTACAAAGCTGAAATGCAGTTTCTGAGATAGAACTTGCTATCTTTCAAAATATTTAACCCCAACAGGCTCTTTTAAAAAAAATAACACCACACAAGTATAAATTAACATTCAAAGATTAAATTCAATGCAGCGATGAACAGAGTAAATCTATTTTATGCCAAATAGCTACTTTTAACAAAAACCTTGTTTTGTTGCAGCTCTCTTTTTCATTATAGGAATCAATATTAGTAAGTCAGCCTTGCCTATGGCTAGAAGCTTGTCTGTCAAGACCACACAAAATCATTAAGATGCATTAGTAAGCTCTTAAAACCACACTGGTACAATGGTTAGCTTTCAATAAAACTGGAATAATTAATTCAAAGCTAGTAGTCTGTACTCTCTGTGAATACAACGTGGAGTGAGTAGAAAAAAAACAAAACACTAGCATACATACAAATGGAAACACACAGGCACAAAAACGTACAATAACACACACACACACAAGCACACAGACAAAAAGATGTGTGCACTC